>NW_010972624.1:428806-429600 GCF_000737465.1 Haliaeetus leucocephalus
GGGGGGGCCCCAGCCCCCCCAGGGGGGGGGGGGGCAGCCTGGGGGAACCCCCACACCAGTGCATGTATCTAGGGGTTACCCCTATTGTGTAGTCCCCCCCCAACCCCAAGCTGACCCCCAGCCCAGCTCTCACCTCCTCTGTAATTTATCTGCCGCATGCCCCCCCCGCCTCCCCGTGTACCCCCCAGCCCAGCCAGCAGCAATAAAGGACTGGGTTGGGTTGCAGAGGGGTGGGAGGTCTGCCAGGATCCCCCTCACCCATAAAAACCTTCCCACCGCACCGAAGCCTCCAGCCCCAGTGTAGCACCCCTGGGTGCTCCTGGTGCAGGATCTGACCGGCCCATTGGTGCTGTGGAGGGGACTGGGGATGCCCCCCTCCCCCAGCGTCAGTGCTGAAAGCATCAGGGAGCTGTTGGGGGAGGCGGGGGCAAAGCCCCGGAGTTTATTGGGGAGAGCAGCAGCACAGTCCCGGGGCAGGGGGGGAAGGGAGATGGGTCCCCCCCACCATTGGCACAGCATCCTCCAGGGAAACTGGCACCAAGCAAGAAGTCTCTCCCATGCCCGGGGGTGCTGTGCCCCCCCCCCCAATTCTATGCCCCCAATGACAGGTGCGGTGGCTTCTCTGGGCCAGGCTGGGGCACCCGATCACAAAGGGAGCCCCAAAGGGGCTGGGGGGGACAGACACCCCCCTGCCCTGTCCCAGCCCACCAGCCAAGCCCAGCCCCAGCTGGCACCCTCACGGGGACAGTGTGACCCCTCGAGGAGGCACTAATGGGGGGGGGGGGGAGCCCGGG
>NW_010972624.1:429610-430500 GCF_000737465.1 Haliaeetus leucocephalus
GGTTACTGCTTGCGGAAGATGAGACTCTTGTTGTTGGCTGGCATGTCCACCTGGAAGCACAGAACTGGGGGTCGGGGGGGTCCCCACCAGTGGGGTAACCATCCCCCCCCAGACCCCAGCACCTACCATCCTCTCCAGACGCAGCCCGTTGGCCTCGGCCAGCTGCCGCAGCAGTGCCGTGTCCCGAAGACCCCAGGCGGGATTGCTGCCGAGGAGGAAGGTGTGGGTCAGACAGACGGACATCTCACCCCTGCGCTCCCCAAAGCACCCCCATCTTCCAGGGGTGCCCCCAGGTGTGTGTATGGGGGGGCCAGGGGCTCCCCCCCCCAGCTGCTGCTTTAAGTCTGGTCTTGAAGGACCACACCGGGAGGGAGCCAGCTCCCTGCAGCTGCAGGCAGCACAGGCAGGACAGGCAGACAGCATGGGCAGGCTGCGCCACCAGCAGCCCTGGGACCCCCCTCCGGCTCCCCTCCTCTTACCTCTGCCTCAGACTGCGGTCGAAATCCACGTTGCTCTGGGGGCTGATCCGGCCATCCACGGCGTAGGGCTGCGGGGACACGAAGCGGAGCTGCAGGCACGAGCCATTGTGTCCACTCCCCCCCCGCCCCGAGTCTTCCCCCACCCCACGGGCTGCTGTTCCCACCACACACAGAAGCTAAGCGAGAAGGGACACGATCCCTGAGAGGGACCACAGGTCCCATCACCCACTGTGGGACCTGTCACCCATCGCCCCCCAGATCCTACCCTGGATGGGGCGAGGGAGGACAGCATCCCTCCCGTCCTGGGAGCGCACAGCCAAAGCGGCCCCATCCAGGGCTCAGGCTCAGCATGTACCCCAAAAAGCTGACACCCCAAAACCTGAGCCCCCCCCCCCTTTCCCTCCCCCCCCC
>NW_010972624.1:430515-434165 GCF_000737465.1 Haliaeetus leucocephalus
CACCCCGCACCCATCGGGATGCTCCTGCACCGACGGGTGTGCGACCGAGCAGCACGTACCCCGTAGGTGAAGAGCACTCCTCCAGGCTTCAGCAGCACCCCAGCACCCTTGAACAGGCCCTGGGGAAAGAGAGAGGTGGGGACCAGGCCAGGGAGCTGGGGGACACCCCCCGGGAGCCCCCTCCTCGGCCCTGGGACCCCCAGACCAGGGGACGGGGACCTGGCGAGGGCTGGCGTAGCTCCAGCCCTGCCCCGCTCACCTCGGTGCAACGCAGCTCCGCGATGTGCATCATGTTGATGCTGACGAGGAGGTCGAGGGTGGCGGGTTGGGTGCCCCCCCACGTCTCCCAGCCCTGCGAGACGTCCAGCAGGATGGGGGGCAGCATGTTGGGCACCTGCATGGCCTCCGCATAGGCAGCGATGCTGTGGGCACCAAACCCCACATCAACCCCAAGCTGGGGCATCGCCTGCACCCCCCCACCCCCCCACAGAGCCCCCCCACCAGCTCCCGCTGCAGGCAGACCTGAAACCTGCCCGTGCTGGCTGCCACCAGCATCTCCCAGGTGGAATCTCTGATGTCTAATAATAAGGTTGTGCTTGCAACACAGCCTGGAGGGGGGCTGCACAGGGCCAGGGGTCTGGTATCGCCGAGCTCTTTGCTTTACAACAGGCAGCTGCCAGAGAACCTGTGGCACATGGACCGAGAGAGCCCAGCGCCTAAAAAAAAAAATCCCAATTCACTGTTGCCTCTCAGCAGGGCAGCCAGAGCACGCTGCCCTCCCAGCTGCCTGCCTGCATGCTGCCTGCACCCACGTGCTCAGGCTGCCTGCACGCTGCCTGCACCCACGTGCTCAGGCTGCCCGCACGCTGCCTGCACCCACACGCCCGCCTTGCCCGCAGCGTTGTTGCCAGCACCCACGTGCTCGGGCTGCCTGCACCCACGTGCCCGGGCTGCCCGCAGCGCTGCCTGCACCCCTGCACCCAGGCTGCCTGCACGCTGCCGGTACCGTGTGATTTTGGTGTGGTTTATACCCTTTTTGGCGCATTCACCAGCCAGGTCTCAGTGCCCGAGGTGGCAGAGCAGGGGACCGCAGACTCCCGGCCCCAGCCCAGGGATTATTTTCAACCAGGGTGGTGCGTGCTGGGTGCCGCTGCCGGAGAGGTGACGGGTGAGAAAGATGCTGGCTGCAACCCCCCCGGACAGGCGCCGATTTTGGCACCTCCCCACCGGGTTTATTTTATTTTCGGGAGGGAATTCCTCCCCTCACTGCAGAGCTGGGGATTATTTTTGTTTCCTGAATGGAAACCGAGCCCTCCGAGCCTGGCGCTGAAATGCCAGGAATGGGCATTTGGCCACAGCCAAACCCCCCCCACACAGACGCAGAGCAAATAAACACGGCCCGACGCGGCTTGCCGGGGCAGTGTGATGCCGGGAGCGGGGTGTGAGCTACCCACGGCACGGGTGGGAGTCACCGCCCGCATCCCGGTGAGCTGGGCATTGGTCCTGGCATCACCGCGGAGCATCCCGGCTGCGCGTGGGTAACCGGAGGGTGACCACCGCTCAGCAGTGCACGGTTGGGCGCTTTGCAGGCAGGAATCGCTCTGTAACGGGGTGGGGTGGTGGAGGGTTAAATATTGGGGCTTTTCTGGGAAAAATAAAGTACTGAGCTGGGGAGCCTGGGCTGTTTGAGAGTTGGATATTGGGGATTTTCTGGGAAAAATATAGCAAGTGCTGTCTTGGGGAGCCTGGGCTGTCCAAGAGTTGAATTCTGTGTTTTTCCTGGAAAAAATAAAGCATCAAGCAGGGGAGCCTGGGCTGTCGGAGAGTTCAATATTGGGTCTTTTCTGGAAGAAAGTAAGCATCAAGCTGGGGAGTCCGAGGCATCTGAGAGTTGGCTATTGGGTCTTTCCTGGAATAAAATACGGCACCGAGCCGGGGAGCCCGGGCACTCCGGCCGTGGGTGCGTCGGCAGGGGAAGGGGCTGCGGGCTGTGCCCCCCCAGGGACCCCCCACCCCCCACGCCGTGCTCCCCCCTCACCTGCGCAGCGCCCGGGGCTCGATGTCGGAGGGCTGCCAGCGGGTCTGCGGCAGCGCCCGGGCAAAGTGCGCGGCGTGGAGTCCCGCACCCGCCCCCACCTCTAGCACCCTCAAGACGCCGGATCCCGCGTGGGTGCCGGATCCCACGTACCGCCGCAGTACCTCCAGGATCGGGCCCTTGTTGCGCTCCGCCGCCGCCGGCGCTTGCATGGCTGGAGCGGGCGGTGGCCGTAGCGCGGGGACTACAACTCCCAGCCGTCCCCACGGGGATCCGCCCCCACGCGCCGTGGGTGGAACCACCCACGGGGGGGCAGGGAAATTAAAAAAAAAGGAGGAAGCCCAAAAAGGGACTTGCGCCGCCCGGGAATCGAACCCGGGTCGCAAGAATGGGAATCTTGCATGATACCACTACACCAGCGGCGCCGCTGGGTGCGTTGCCGCCCCGCCGATACTCAGCCTGTCCACGCGTGAGCGCGGGGCGCGGGTGGGGGAAACTGAGGCATAACCCCCCCGGGTGACAGGACAGGCGACGAGCTGGTGATGGGGTCCCCTGGGTCACAGTCGCCTTTAAGTGCAGTAATGAGGGCCGACTCCTGTTAGTTTGGGGGAATCGTGTGGGGGCCAACGGCTGCTGGGTGCCCCCCTGCGAGGCACCCACGGGTGCCTGGCACCCTGCAGGATCAGGCTCTGGTTTGCAGGATGCTCTTTTGGGGGGCCGGGGGCCCCACCTCCCACACTGGCAGGGCAGTGCCACCACGGCCATGCAGCTCGTGCAGTGGAAAGGCCAAGGTCACCCTTGGGGGGTGGCTTCGCTGCCCCCGGAGCAAGGCTGGAGCATCCCCAAAGACCCCGCTGGGTTTGTCACGTAGCCTGTCCCCAAAACCGTGGGTGCTACTCTGTGGGGTGGCCGGGGACCGGCTCTACGTCACGTGCCGGGGCTGCATCTCACACCACGTGGGGAGACCTCAGCGCGCCTTCCCTGCTCCGAAGGTCACCGCGATGGCCGGGACGCGGCCACCCACCCTGGCTTCCTGCGCTGCGGGGTGGCCCGCGGCTCCCGGGTGGTCGTGGGGTGCGCGGCTGGGGCTCGCCAGGCTTGTCACGGCACTGTCCCCGCGGTGGTGGCACCTCAGCCTCTGCCTCGGCACCCCCTCGCTGTCCCCTGCCTGGGTCCTGTGTGTCCCAGGAGCGGCTCCTACGTGTCCCCACGGTGTGTCCCACGGCTCCAGTGTCCCCTCTCTCCTGAATGTCCCCGTGCGTGTCCCCCGTGCCGTCTTGTGTCCCGCCTGTCTCCTGTGCCCTCTCCTACTTGACCCCTGCGTGTCCCCACGTCCCTTGTGACCCCTGTGTGTCCTGCGTGCGTCCCGTGTCTCCCACATCCCATGTGTACCCTCTATGCCTCCCGCGTGCGTCCCCACGTCCCACGTCTGCCCCCCCGTCTCCCTGCGCGTTCCCTCTGTGCCCCCCCATGTGCCCCCTATGCCTCCCGCGTGTGTCCCCACCTCCCACGTCCTCTCCCTGCGTGTCCCCTGCGTGTCCCCGCATCCCATGTGTGCCCCGCCGGCGCCCCATGTCCGTCCGTCCCCACCTCCCACGGGTGTCCCGCTCGCGTC
>NW_010972624.1:434563-471102 GCF_000737465.1 Haliaeetus leucocephalus
GCTTCCGAAAAGCATGGGGGAATGGGATTTGGGAGCGGGCAAAGTGCGGGCAGCAGTGGGCTGCCTGCCCCAGGGAGGCAGGCACGGGGGGGGGGGGGGATCCTGCTGCCGGGGGTGCTGCCCACCCCAGGGACACAGGCCGGGGGGGTGCTGCTGCCTGCCCGTCTGCCGGTGCCGGAGGAGAACCGGTGGCCAGGCCAGGCTGGGGTTGTGCAACCCCCCCGCAAGCCCCGGGGAAGACACGGGTTGCACAAACCCACTGGCTGAACCAGCGCCGGGCGGGTGCCCCCACCGCACCGGGCACCCGTGTGTAACCACCCGGTCCCCGGGGCTGGCAGGTCCCAGCTGCACCCCCAGACCCACGGAGGAGGCCGTGGGGGCCCACGGCAGGGTTTGGAGGTTGTCCCTTGTCCCTAAAGGGGGGGGGAAATAGCTGTTGGGTGAAACTCCCAGCTTCCCGCAGAAATAACTGGAGCTGCTGGGCAGGTGTTGGAGGGGATTTAAGCAGCCGGAGGGGTGATGGCTTCTTTTAAGATGCTTCCTCGGCTGCAGAGCTGGGGGCAAACCCCAGCCTGGCAGAGCAGGCAGCTCAGCTCTGTCGGGCCTGTACAGCTCTGCCTGTTTCCTCCAGCTTCAAGAAATGGATGAAAAAAGCCTCCCCTCCAGCTCCCCTCCTTCCTGAGATCTTTCACTAATTAACTGGTGGGGCTGCTACCAGGCTTAGCCTCCTTCAGGCAGGTTGATTGGGCATGCTCCTGGCTGCTGCCCTGCCTGCAGCAGGCAGGGATGCCTGCCCAGTGCACCCCAGCCGTGTGTGGTTTGGGGTGCGTTATCCTGCCCCAGGCTCTGCCTGCAGAACCGGCAGGGGAGGCGCAGGCAGGGGCTGCCTGTTCTCCATCTCGCCTGCCCTGCAAACCGTAACCTGCCTGCGCTCCCAGGGCCCCTTAGACTTTGTCCTGTGAGAAACGTGGCCGTTGCAGATGTGTCCTGCCCCAAAGCTGGGCAGAAAACCTAAAATACTGAAGTTTTGCATTGAATGTGCCCACGAGTCTCATCCCAAAGCTTTCCTTTTGATCTGCCTGGTTTTGCTGTTTCCGGGCTGGGGCTGATTTGGGTGCGCTGCTCCTGGGAGGGGATCCCAGCTCTGAGGAAGCCTGACCTGCTCCCAGTTGGCAGAGGGTTTTGTCCCAGCCCTGGGGCACCTCAGAGATGTGGTGGGGGCCAGGGCTGCTCCAGCAAACCCCAGTGCTTGGCCTGCATCCCCCTGCCCTGTGCCTAACTGGATTTCAGTTCAATTTTCCTGGTATTTCAGCAATTTTGGTGGCAGCCTTTTTATTTTAGAGACTGCACTCGGTGCTGAGGATGGATGGGAGACGGGCAGCCCATGCTTTTCCTTGGGGAGCTCCCCTTGCTTGCACCCCTCTGTGCAGGAACCCCCTCTCCCGGTGGCTGGGTCCCTTTCGGTCCCCTCCCCTGGGGACAAGGCTGAGCGGGGCTGGCTGGCTGCAACTGTGCCCCTGGCCTTGCCGGGGCTGTGGGCGAGCGTGTATGCTGTGGAGCAACCCTGGGGCAGCTGGACAGCCCCTGTCCTTGCTCCAAACCGTGGTGGGAAGAACCGCCTGCCCCCCTCACCCCTGCCTTGCTTCCCCCACCAGCCCAGCCCAGAAACTCGTCTTCAACAGAGTGAACGGCAAGAGGCCGCAGGTGCTGCCGCAGCAGGTCTCGGCCCCTGAGGAGTGCTACACGCTGGCACATGAGGAGAACGTCCGCTTCATCTATGAAGGTGAGGGCAGAGGGTCCCTGGGGGCAGGCACCCGTTTGCTGTTGCATCCCCGGGGGGGTCTGGAGCATGTGGGGTCCTTTTTGAGGCAGCTACATCGTGCTGGGGACCTCAGTGGCAGGGATAGGGTCCCCAGCCTGGGTACCTGCCCTCCCTTGCCACTGGCTCCTGCTCCTCTCCCGCAGCCCCCCCTGGGCTGGGAAATCTGTATCCCAAAACTATCCACTGCTTGTTCCTCCCCCCACCCCACCAGCCTGGCAGCAGGTAGAGCAGCAGTTGGATGGCAGCCGGAGCGGGGAGAGCGCCTGCGGCCCCGTGCAGTACATAGAGAAAACCCCCAACCCCGGACTGAAAAGTAAGTGGGAAGCAGTGGTGGCACTCAGGGGGTGCAATGAGCTGGTGTGGGCTCAGCCAGGCACCTGCGCAGGGCTGTGATGGGAGGAGGAGGATCTCCATGCTGGAGGGGCTGGGTTGGGTCTGTCCTGCCGGTGCTGAGGCCGCTGAGGAGGGGGTCCTGGGGGGGGCAGCTGGCCCCTGGCACTGTGGTGGGGATGTCCTGCTGTGCCCCGTCGGAGGAGCCCAAGCAAGCAGGATGCCTGGTTGATGACTCTTCTGGAAATCGTGCCTTCTGCAGCCACCGAGGTGGGTTCAACATCATGGGCTGGAGAGGAGCCCCCCGGGTCCTGCCGTGGGGACCTGCCTCTCCTGGGGCCAAGCGGGACCAAGCCAGAGCACAGCGGGCATGGGGACAATGTGCTTCTCTGATGGCAGCTGGAGTAAGGGCTCTGAATGCAGCCTGGGGGGGTCCTGCAGTGGCCAAGAAGTCCCCAAGAAGAGAAAGTCCCTGTAAACCCAGCCTGGCCTTTTGGAGACAGGGCACGGGAGTGCGGGAAATTTTGGGGTGTCATTTTTTTCCAGTGGCAAATGGTATGGCTCAGGGGGAGCACACGGAGCTCTGCTCCAGCTGCTCTGCTACGCTCTCCTTTCTCCCTCCCCTCTCTTTCAGACTTTGTTCCCATTGACCTGGAGGAGTGGTGGGCACAGCAATTTCTGGCCAAAATTGAAAACTGCTCATAAAAGGGAAGAAAGGTTTGGGTTTGGGTTTTTGGGGGGGGATTTTTTTTTTTTTTAAGAGAAACGGAGTTGAGAGTATCTGGTCAGAACCCAGAATTGGTGGCATTTTAGAACCACATTTTTAAAAGATGACTGAAATCAAGTGACCCTTGCTGCCAGCCCAGCGAGGCCAGCGGGACCGGACCACAGCCATGCCTGGCTGCACACCCCCTCCCTGTGCCTGGTGTGGAGGAGCAGCGTGTGGCCCCAGCCAGGATTCCTTAAGTGCCAGTTCTCGGACCGCTGCAGCTCCTGCAGCCTCCAGCTCCCAGGGACACTGTGGTGCCATGCTGGGGATGAGGGAGCGGATCCCCCCCTGCGGCCGTAGCCACAGGGAGGACAGTGGGGTGCTGTAGCAGGACTGCCAGACAATAAAGCGCTGAAACTGCCAGTGGAGAGACATTTGCGGGATGGGGAGGATGTGTTTGCTGGAGGTGGTGAAGCAGCTGGGGGTGCAGCATCGTGCCCTGGGCTGGTGTGGAGTGGGGCATTCCTGTGGAGTGGGGATGCTCATGGCTGTGCCCTGGAGGTGAAGGGCTTGGAGTATCTCCCTGTCTTCCCTGGAGCAGCATCCTTGCCCCAGTGCTGCCTCATCTCCCTGGGCTCAGCCAGGGGCTGATATTGCCTTGGCTGTATGTTTGGGACTGGGGGGGGACACATGTGGGCCTCTGCAGGTGACATGGGCAGGGAGGGGGCTGAGCACCCTGGCTGTAGTTCAGAGGTGGGCTGCGGGGGGGGGGGGAAAGCTGCAGGAATGAGGGTGCCAGGGCCAGCCCCCCTCCTCCCACCATGGAGACCCTTGACATGATTGCTCTGACAAAAGCCATTTTGACCCCCAAGCTCAAGATCTTCCCTTTGCCCATGGCTGTTGGGTACAGTGGGGGGCTAAAAGAGGGTGGTTGTGGCTGCCTGTGGTGGAAGAGAAGGGGGACACCCCCCCCTCCCCCCCCCCGCTCCCCGAGGCACCTGGCCCACAAAAAAGCCCTCAGCCCATGGGCTTTTCCAGGCTGGACTGACCCTTCCAGATCAGGTTTTGGAGGACACCCCCCCCCTCCCACCTTTCCCCATGTCCTCTCCCCAACACAGAGCAGGAGGTCAGCACAGCTCAAGCCCACCAGGGCTGGAGTTGCTCTCTGACTCCAAAGGAGGCCAGAAAACACCCACTGGAAAAAAAAAAAATCATTTTTATTATTCCTATGATGGTAATAACAACCACACTGCAGCCAGAGGGGAGCAGCAGCTGCCTAGGACCTGTGATGCTTCGCCCACTGCACGTGGCCACCCCAGCCTGGAGGCCAGAGTGTTGCCAAGAGCAGCTGTGACCCTGCCAGCACAAAACCCGGCTGACCCCCAGCAGCAGCGCCGATCCGGTGGGCAATCCTGGTCCTGCCTCTTGCCCCCGGGGCTGGTGCGACTGGGCACTGCAGCTGTAACCGAAATAGTGAGCAGGCACAGCTGGCAGGTCCTGCCTTGGTGAGAGGGGAGGGTTGTTACAGCACCATATGACCAAAAAATGCTGCTTTGTTAAGGTTTTCTTTGTTTAGGCCAAGATGGCCCCAGCAGCGGTGGGCTGGTGCCAGGGGCTGCCATCCTTGTCATTGGCTCCTCTACCATGACGTTCATGGGCGTTGTGGGGGCTATGGTGCATCTGTGCCACCTGCCCCAGGACCAAGCCTTGCAGGGAGGTCACCAGTACCCCAATGGGACAGATGCTGGGGCAGGGGGCGCGATTTTGGCGCTCCTGCCTATTGCTGCTGTGCTCAGGGTGCTGCCAGCCCATGGCAATTTGGCATCTCACCCTCCTGCAACCCCCTCTTTCCCACTGCTCCCTATCCCAGGCAAAGCTCTGGATGCTCTGCTACGTGCTGCCGTATCTCCCCTTCCAAAAAAAAAACCCCGTTACTGGGAGTCCTAGCATGTTCCTGGTGCATCCAGGCACCCTCCCATCAGAAAGCATCTCCCCCCTTTCCTTGCACAGGCACTGCCCTCAGGAAGGTTGCTGGTGCTGGGTTTTTCCCACTACATGGTGCCCCTGGCAGTGGCTGGCTCTGCTATGGGCAGGGATGCTCCCAGGGAACAAACCCTCCATGCCAGCAACTCTGAAGGGCTCCATGGCAGTCCAGGGATGCCATTCACCTGCTGGCTACGTACTAATAAAAACACACATCATTAAGATCCAGGGAAATTCTTAGTAACATGATGCACCATCGTTTTGAACAACAACGTTAGGCAAAGGGGAAAAAAATGGAACAGGAAAGAATGAGTCAGTCACAGGAACAAAACAAAAACCCAACCCAAAAATATAACCCAACCCCTGACAATGCAATCACTAGAAGGGAATCGGCACCCCTTGCCATAAATACTAATTCATTTAGTTATGTGCAATTGTGTGTATTACTATAGTGCAAATAGCTCTGCATTGATCGCGGAGCAGCCAGCCCAAAGGGGACTGCCCCAGGTGAGACAGGGACTAGTTAAGGACAGACAAGAATCAACACGGTTTAAAACAAACAAACAAACAAAAAAGCAACCCAGCCACTGGGAAACGCCAAAAAGAAATCCCAGTTGCCACCTCCGACTCGGCGCGGGCAGTGCTGGTGCCTAATGCACCGTGCCCAGCAGCGTCCCCCATGGCTGGGCAAGGGCAGGACAGTGCCTTTGCTCCCTGCCTGCTGCCGGAGCAGCCCGGCATGGTGCAGAGGGGATGGGGACGAGGAGGGCAACAGGGGACGGGCATGCTCTGGTTGGAGCTGCGGGGGGTGTAAGGGGAGAGCGCAGCAGGACATGGGCTCAGCAAGAACATCGCTGGCCTTCCAAACCAGTCCTGCGGCTGCATAGCACACTGCACGGCGGTGCTGCTGGTTAAACCTTTTTCATGGACGCAATAATGAGCCCAGCAGCGTCCCCAGGCACCCTGCAACACCTTTCACCCTTCAGCCCGAGCTCTGGTTCTGCAGCCGTACCCATCACATGCTGTAGCAAGGGCCTGAGCTCTGGGCATTTCTCCATTAACACATCCTCCCTCGTGCCCAGCGCCAGCACCCGGCACCGCACAGCCAGCTCCCCCTGCGCAGCTCGGGCCGGTGCCAGCTCCTCGGGCCAGGCTGGCCTCCACTCCTGGGTAAGCAGGCAGGAGGGGAACAGTGTTTTCTAAGCGGTTAAAGGAGACGGAGGCTCCTCCCTGCCACACACAGGGGACAGCCGGGAGGCTGGCCCTGTCCTCTCCAGCTAGACGCTAAGTGCTCCTAAGGGCAACCACGGCGCATCCTAATTAACCCAGCAAAGAACGGTTTGGATCTAAGCT
Organism: Haliaeetus leucocephalus; assembly: GCF_000737465.1. Classification (NCBI taxonomy): domain Eukaryota; kingdom Metazoa; phylum Chordata; class Aves; order Accipitriformes; family Accipitridae; genus Haliaeetus; species Haliaeetus leucocephalus. Next base: position 440,761 of record NW_010972624.1, read on the forward strand.
ATTTGACAGCCTCCTGTTATACCACGAGCAAACCACCTAACAATACACGTCGACATGCGGGCGAAGACCACGAAGCAGCGTCCTGATGGGTGCGAGCGTTGGGCAGGGAAAAGGGTCGGCGGGCAGAGCACGGTGCTGGAAGAGGACAGCATCCTACTCCTCTGCCAGCCCAATCCCCAACGCCCATCTCCACCCATCCAGGCTTCCCCCTGCTTTTTGGGCTTTTTTTTTCTTTTTTTGCTGTATAGATGGGAATGAAGGCTAGAGAGTGGAAGTGCCACATGCACACACACGCTCACACACACAGACGCGCGCCGGCACTGCGGTGGCACGCGATGCGCACGCACCACTTGCGTTCCCGACGGCAGAAGGTACGATGCCATCCTCTCCCCCCTCCCCGGTGAAAAGTTTCTTACATTTATACATTATTTAAGACACGCCGATATATAAATTACTGTCTCTCTATATACTATGTATAGGCAGCAGCGCCAGTCCATGACGAAGGGCACCAGTGGGGGCTTCTGCTCATTTCCCTCTGTCCTCTGTGTAGTGCTGGAAGCGAGTGAAGCTCATGAAGACTTGCTCCAGGGATATCTGGCTCACCGAATAGTCTTCCAAGCGATACTTCTCTTTGGCTTTCTCCAAGGCCCCGAAGACCTGCAAGGGAAGGCACGGCAGTTATTGCAGGGTACCTCGGCTACCGTACCGCAAGTTGCGACTGAGAAAGCAGAGGCAGCTTTTTCCTCCAGGGAGACCTGGGGGAAGCGATACCTTCCCTGGCAGGAGGGCGGTGGGAAGCCAGGAGATGGACTATTTAGCAGAGTACCTGACCCCATTTAAAAATATATGTTGTGTGTATGTATATTTTACATATATATCTAAGATACATACATACACATATATATATACGTATGGTTTTTTATATATATCCCCGGGCTGGGATCCCAGCCCGAGGTTTCTGCTCAATACATTATATATATAAAATATATATATAATATATAAAAACTATATGGTATAACATATATAATCTATACATTAACTATCTGTATATAGTATACAGCTAGTTTTTATATATTTAGTATATATAGTTTTTATATAATCTGTATACTATGTCCTCTATATAGTATATATACTCTATACTGTATACTATACACTATACTATACACTTTAAAGTATATAGTATACAGATATATATAAAAACATATATATATACTTACATACTGTACATAAAAGCAACCTGTATACTATATAGATATATATCTGTATAGTATCTATATTTATATATAGATAGTATATGACTATCTGTATATACTATATATATAACTATCTATGCATACTGTATACAGATAGTTATATGCTATATATATTTTTTTTTTAATATATATCCCTGGGCTGGGAACCAATGGGGTCTGTGGCTCGGTAAAGGCGATGCCCTTAGCTGCAGATGGGACAGGACCCAGCAGGGAGATGCAGGGTGGGAGGGATGCAACTACCAAACACATCACTTCCAGCACCCTCCAGAGCCTTCATGAAGTATTTTGAGATGTACAAACAATGGCAAAATCAGCTCTTGCTCCCCAGCGAGACCCTGCTTTCCCCCTGGAGGGCTGTGGTGAAGGGCAGCCAGTTTGGGGGGGTGGGATGGAGTGGTCCCGGCTCAGCATGCATGGTGCGTCCTGGGTGCTCGCACACTGACCATACATGCAGGTGACCTGTTTGGGCCAGGAGGTGGGAAAGGGTCAGGGAGAAAAACCACTATTTAATTAGCTTGTTTTTTATAAATCACCTGGATTTTGGACAGAGCATGGCTCTGGAAGAAAAGGGAGATGAGCTGAGTGTAAAAGCAAAGCATCAAGAGCATGCGAAGGGGCAGGAACAGGGCTGCCCCTCCAGCCTCCTGCCAAGGGGTGGGACGTGCTCCAACACCCCCTTACCTGTGCCCAGCTGAGGTTCTTGTTGGTCAAGTGATAATGTACCATGCCCTGGTGCTCGTGTTTCAGGACACTGCCTGGGAAAGACGAGCAAGGAGAGGCTCTGAGTTAGGAAACTCGCTGAAGCTCACAAGCAGCACCCTGCCCTCCCCTGGAGAGCAACCACTCCAGCACTTGATGGTACCTGGGAAAGTCTTCTCCACGAAGGCCTTGAAGGCCTGCAGCTCGCCCTCCTCCTCACTCCGTGTTTTGGCCAGCAAGGTGTAGCCGCTGCCAAACTTGCTTTTGAGGTGCTGGGGGCTGCCCAGGCACTTGAACTGCCCATTCACCATGATAGCCAGCCGCGTGCACAGGGCCTCGCACTCCTCCATGCTGCAGGACAGAAGAGGACTTGTTCAGCAGGGCAGGAGCAGCGAGACAGAACAGCCGAAGCTTCTGGGAAGGGGCTGGAGGTGGGTTCTCTCCTCTCTGGGCTTTTGGAGGAGGGAGATTTGGGTAGAAGCCAGCTCCTGCTGGCTGTGGGAGTGCCCACCCACCATGCTGTGCAGGTGGGTCCCATCCCCTGGAACCCATCACCCTCCTGGCCTCTCCCTGATCTCTCAGGCCAAGCCCTGCCCGGACAAGTGTCACCTGTGGGAGGTGAAGATGATGGATTTGCCACACTCCCGCGTCCGCGTCACTGCATCCCAGAGCAAACGTCGGGCCACGGGGTCCATGCCGGTGGAGGGCTCATCCAGGAAGATCACAGGGGGACCACCGATGAGGGCAATACCAGCGCTCAGCTTCCGCTTGTTACCACCGCTGTGGAAGAAGATGGGAATGGGGACAGAGACCCAACATGAGCCCAGGGAGAGCCCCACAAGATGAGGGGTAGAGAGCATGGGGTGTCTGCACGTCTCCTCTCACCTGTAGGTCCTCACGAGCTTGTCAGCGTGGGGCTCCAGGAGCAGCCCCCTCAGCATGTTCTCCACGCAGCTGCCGATGTAGCGCTCGGGGATGCCCCGCAGCCGGGCATACATGCTCAGGGTCTCGCGGCCTGTCATGTGGTCCAGGAGGGCATCGAACTGCGGGCAGTAGCCGATCCGCTGCTGGACCTTGGGGCAAGAGGAACCCAACAGGGATTAGCTCACGGGCAGGTCTCTGCAAGGAGGTGTCCAAGCCAGAAGGTGCCTTGGCACCCACAGGGCTTTGCTGCACCTCTGCAAGGTTTTTGCTCAAAGCGATGGGGACTGAGCTGCAGCTCCAAAACCTCAGGTGAAACAAGAGGGAAATTCCCTGGCCGCTGGAGCAGCCAGTCTGGCGGGTATGGACACATGCAGGACACCTCAGAACGGCAACTGTGTGGTCTCACGCTGTGTTTCCCAAGCTGGTTCCTCATTGCAAGGGGCCACCAGGCTCTCAGGAGAAGGAAGCACTGGAGGGTCTGTACCTTCCCCATATCCTGGTCTCCTCTGGGGCCAAGAGCCCAACAGAAGGCAGAGTCCCACAGGAGGAAGCAAGCAGGGCCATGCTTTTAGGGCAGACCTTCCCTGTGTTCTCCTTGCCTGATGTTGTCTGGGGTTGACAGTGGTAGAGGAATCCAAGGATTGAACTGAAAGCCTGAACCCTGCTCGCTCATCTCTTGCTTTTCCAAAGGGAGTGGGCAATTCCCAGCAAGGAGACCTCTAGCAGGCGTCTGGAAAGGTTTGACCCACTTGTTTTAGGGAGACCATCATCCAACTGCAATCACTAACTCACATTTTTCACATTTCCAACTATGGAGCTAAACCCTTTGATGAAGGGTTTGCCACCCTCACAAGGTTTGGCTTCCATTTGTTTCACATCTGTCATCCCCATGGAGAGGGGACTGCTTCCACGTGGCCAGATAATGGAGAGCTGGGCCAGACAAGGACACAATGTCCCTGGGATATTACCTCCACCCCCGGCTACTGCAACCATGTCCTCCTCAGAGGCACTCGCAAGGTGGCCCAGCCCAGCCAGACGCAGGACTGTTTGTAACGCCGTCCTCCGCCCCTGCAGCCCTCGGTACCTTCTTGATGTTGGCCAGAATGCTGTGGCCATCCACAAAGGCATCCCCTGATGTGATGCTCTCGTCACCAGTCAGCATCTTGAAGGTGGTGGTTTTGCCCGCTCCGTTGAAGCCAAGAAGGCCAAAGCATTCCCCTTTGCTGACCGCCAAGGAGATCCTGTCCACCGCCAGCAGGGACTCTTGGCTGTCGTAGACCTGGTGGAGACCAACACACAAACCACGCCAGTCACCACCCGATGGCACAGCAAGGCAAGTGGTGGCTTTACCAGCCCCATGAGGACCATGGCTCAGCTGGCAGCAGGATACTCGGGAAAGACCACGCTCTCCTCACCTTGGTGAGCTCCTTGATGACCAGAGGGCTGCTGAGAGATGACAGCAGTTCTGGTGGTGACTCCAAAACCTTCTTCCTCTCATCTGCCACGTCCCGGTCCTCTGGCAGCACAGACACCCTGTTCAGCAGTGCCACCTAAACATGGGGGAAAAAAAACAGTCTGCCACCTGGCTGCTGTGGGACAAATGGGTTCCTCCAATGCCCCCAACCCGGGCAGGATCCATCCCTTCAATCAGCCACCTCTGGGGATGCCTCAGTCCCTTTGCCAACCCATACACTCAACAGGATTGGCCCCTCCAAGCAACCTGCTCCAGGGCCGCTCCCTGGGAAGATGATTTAGGTGAAGAGGACCTGTCTCCAGCTCGCAGCGACTCCTGGGCTTGGTTTGGAAGGCACCTTACTTCTCCCTCCCACATGCTTCAGCTCACCCATTTCCGCCGCCTGCAGATGCCACAGACCAAAGTTCTCAGTCTCCAGAGAAGGTTTGTCTCAATGAGGAAAAGGAGGAAGAGGAAGGAGAAACCCTGGATGGTCAAGGAGGTCAGGTATCGTCCGATCCCAGGCATCTCCCAGGAAAAGTAGTTCATCTGATAACTGATATCTGAGCAGGGATGGAACAAAACCAAGACTTGGATCGATCCACTCTGGGAAGGGGCAGATAAGCTCCAGAGAAAGCTGTGAGCCCAAAGCTTTGCCAGGCTCATCTCCATCCCAGCCCACACTGGGCTCCCTGCCCAGAGCTCTTTCCAATGCTTCCCACAAGAGGATTAAAGTCTGGTGGGGATCTGGCAGAAGATGCCCAGTGGAGGCACGTAGAGGAGGTCAAGTCACTCTTGGGACTGGGATTTCATTACTTGTCTGTGAAATTTTCCCTAGCCCACATTTTCCTTCAAATCATTAGTAAGGAAAAGATTCCTTAATTGGATCACCTATGAGTGTTAAACACTGCCCAGTTTTGCTTTAAAATGGTACCTGGAGCTACTGCTGAGGTTGGGTTAGAGGCCCTGTGATACTGCCCAGCTCCACCACCCACCCCACACAGACCCCCCCAGTGCAGCTACAGTGGGACGGCCAGGTGAGGACCAACACAGAGACTCACTGAATGCCTTGCAGATGAAGATGGCTTCAACAGAGGAGGTACAAAACTGAATGAACTCATAGTTCTGGTAGAAGTCACTGATGCATTGGCCCAAACAGTAATTGGGTAAGACGAGAAAGACTTTATCCAGGGTTTTGGAGAGATCCACCAAGCCCAGCTCTGAAAGAGGAGCACAGGAGGATCAACAGATTGGAGTTAGCTGGTTTTAGAGACTCTGATACTTCCAAGTTCAGAAGGAAAACCAACAAATTTTGTCACATTTAATGGGTAAGAATGGACTGTCATAGGGTTTTCTTGCTAGTATGGGCACACCTCTGGGGTGGACTCAAAGAGTCCCCTTGGGCGCTAGATCATCTTGGTGACGGCAGGGTGCAGCGCTGGGCAGGCAAGGAGGGCAGTGACCCACCTGGGATGCTCATGATGGTGACTGCGAGGAAGGTGGCTGTGCCCGAGAGGATGTTGAAGATGGTGAGACGGGTGTAGGCTGTGGCTGCCACTGAGAAGAAGAAGCTGAGGAGGTACATGAGGGGGATGATGGCCCAGCCATAAAGGAGGAAGATCAGCATCACATCAACAAGGTGGCTGTCTTGGGTGAAGGCTTCCACATCAAAGGCTTGGAATATCACCTGGGGCAAAGCAATGCGAGGAGAATGCACGTTTGTCTTGACCGCAAGCGATGTCTCCCTCTCTCAATGGCCCAGGCAGCAAGGTAACGGCTGCACCGCACTGAACTGGATAACCCATCACAGATGGTTCCTACCAGCAGCCCATGCCTGTCCCCAAGGGAAGCCCTCTTTCTGCAGACTGGGATGCAGAAAGGCAGAACTGGGAAATTCCTCTCCATGCTCCCATGTATTTGAGAGTTTCTAGTGCCCACATCCAAGTGTTCAGGTGCCAGACGCTGCAGCCAACTGACCCAGCTGGTTAGCCATGGCCCAGCTCCCAGCAGGACCAAGGGACAGCTTTCTTGCTGGTCGTTTCTATTAACTGAGACAATGCCAGTGGCCTCATCCTCTTCCCTGCACCCACACACATCCCAGCTCTCCCAGAGGAGCAGCACCCAGAGCTCCCACCCAAGGGGAGGACAGGGGCATATCAGGGTGTCAGGGGTAACTCACCAGCATCAGAGCACAAGGGATGAGGAAGTTGATGATGTCCCAGAGCAGGGCGGAAAGCCAGAAGTTGACCACATAGACACCACTGACAAACTGGACGTGCTTGGCTTTGATGGCCCGCTCGCTGACCAGCAGCAGAGCGAAGGTGCTGGCGAGTGAGGCCATGCCATACAGCAAGTTGATGGCAATTGCGAATCCGGTCTGTCCTCTGCAGGAAGAGCAGCAGGGCAGGTTAGGAGAGGAACAGCTCGAGAAACCAATGCTGAGGCTACGCGGGGACAGCACACCCACACCGTGCTTCCTGTGGAGGCTACGCTCACCCAGCAAGCCAGCATGCAGAAGAAACACCCCATGATAAAAGTGCACCTCAGTAAGATGAGGATCTCCCACGCATAGCCCACCTAGCACACCACAAACCTCTGCCCTGCCTTTGCAAGGTCCCATGCACATCCCCTCTGGTACAGGTGAGGTTCAGAGACCCTGGATGCAGGATTTCGTGAGGTGTATGGCCATACAGCCCCCTCTGCTCTGAGCACCCAGGGAAAACCAACTCCAGCCGGTATCTAGAGGGCAATACCCAACCACTGAGATATGTGCATGGGGTGATGTGGCTGCCAGGCTCAGGCAGGTAAGTCATCTACACAGCTTTGCTCTCCTGACCTCCTGAGTACAATCACAGCTATGTTTGGGTCTGAGAAGCTCCAGCCTGGCTCCTCCGCTGACACCAGTACGACCAAGCCAATCTGCACCCATGGAAGTCACAAGCCCTAGCAGGAAAGCAAGCGCCGTGCCATCAGACGTACTCCATGAGCTGGTCTTTGGCCTTCTCAGTGATGTTGCGGGGTTGAGGGTAGTTGGTGACTGTGATGGAGGCGTTGGGGCCCACCAGTGCCCTGAAGACAGCGTTGTCGGCCAGCATAAGGGCCGTGGCGGGGGAGTGGTATGCCTGGTTGTTGAAGAGCGCAGTGACCGCTGTGCGATTCCCAGCTCCTTCAAAGGAGGCGGCTGCGATGTAGTGCTCGTTGAACGCTCCCCCTTCCTCGGAGGCTCTTGAGATGAGGTACTCCTCCAGGCCACCTGCCAAACACCACAGCTGTTACGAGCCGGCTCCATCACATGAGAGCTAACTGGGGCCAACTGGAAAAGATCCCAAGCAGCCCCAGCCCTGGTGGCCCACCCTACCCCCAACGATGGCCACAAACACAGGTTTAAGGAGAACACAGCTCTGCTCGGGTGAGGAGGGGTCCTGCCAACTGTGGGACTCTACTGTGCGGGAGAAGATACAAGGGGATACATCAGATAACGCCACAACTGGGACCTGAGCCACCCCCACCAAGGGCCCTGGCAAGAGAAGCCCGTGGCTCCTGCACACCCCGCCGGGCATCGCCTGCTCCACGGGTGCTCTGTGAACCCTCACCCAGCACCTCCAGCGGTGACTGATGCTGGGCGTCCAGCAGCTCCACGTACTGCTCCGCCAACCTCTGCGACAGACCCGAGGCAGCCGAGACACAGAAAGGCACAATGGTCTGACCGTAGGGCTCCAGAGTCAGCCTCAGCAGGGAGGAGTCCCTGGGTCCTGGGAAGGTCTTGGCCACGATGAGGGCAAAGGCAGTGAAGATCAGAGGCACGAGGAACTGCGCTGCCACCATCTTCCAGTTGCGCCAGCTGTACATGGCTCGCTTCATGAACATGGCGTAGAACTGCTGGCAGCACAGGTAGAACTGGGAGGGGAGAAGTCAGGTCAACGCGAGCCCTGCCAGCTGCGGACAGCCCAGCCGGCCACATCACCCCACGCAGCTGATGGGGGAAACGACCCCAAAACCACCTCCCCGTTCTGCCTGTAGCCTGTGAGCCTGCTCTCCAGCCAAGCCTGTAAAGGGACTAGCAGGGCAGCTGCTTGACACCCAGCACGGCAGGTCAGCCCATCAAACTCCACGACTTCCCAACAGGATGCCGTCACTTTGGGATCTCAGGTGTTGTCCTGGTTTCAGCTGGGATAGAGTTAATTGTCTTCCTAGTAGCCGGTATAGTGCTATATTTTGGGTTCAGTATGAGAAGAATGTTGATAACACACTGATGTTTTCAGTTTTTGCTAAGTAATGTTTAGACTAAGTCAAGGATTTTTCAGCTTCTCATGCCCAGCCAGCAAGAAGGCTGGAGGGGCACAAGAAGTTGTGAGGGGACACAGCCAGGACAGCTGACCCAAAATACCAAAGGGGTATTCCATACCATGTGACTGGTCATGCCCGGTATATAAACTGGGGGGAGTTGGACAGAGAGGGTTTGCTGCTCGGGAACTAACTGGGCATCAGTCAGCAGGTGGTGAGCAATTGCATTGTGCATCACTTGTTTTGTATATTCCAATCCTTTTATTATTATTGTCATTTTAGTATTGTTATTACTATCATTATTAGTTTCTTCCTTTCTGTTATATTAAACTGTTCTTAACCCACAAGTTTTACTTTTTTTCCCGATTCTCTCCCCCATCCCACTGGGCAGGGGTGGGGGTGAGTGAGTGGCTGCGTGGTGCTTAGCTGCTGGTTGGGGTTAAACAACAACAGGTGTTAAAAGCAGCTTCAGCCATGACCTTTACCTTCCTCCACCTCTCAGCATTTGAGGTTCACAAATAAGATTACTGCAACACAGCTGCCTGCCAAAGCGACCGGGCTGAGACACCTGGGAGCTCCCAGCCCAGCCCTTGCAAGCACCTTCTTTGCTTTTTAAACCCATAAACATCTTTCTCCCCTTCTCCCTTTCAGACGTGCCCTTGAGAAGCATGAGGAAATTTATCATAGATGCACAGGCAGTGGGCCACGAAGGGCTGCCAGGGATCTGAAACACAAGCCTAGCGAGGGAAGGAAGATGGTTTTTCTCCTCTCCCTGCTGGAAAGCCCAAGTGATTTAGCAACAGCAGGTGAAAACCACTTTAGATCACCTGGGACACCTTCAGGAGCATCTCCGTAGACCTCAAGATTAACAGGAAGAGGATGGCAGTGACCAACCCCCACAACCTTAAAAATTACTTGCCCTGAAGATGCGGATTTGAATTTGATCTTCCCATTTGATCTTCCAAACCACACACAACGAGACTAGCCTGCACCGACACCCCCAGCACTCACCCCGGTGTTGAGCTTGATGCTGGAGCAGTCCTCCGTAATAAGCGCCCCGCTATCATCCGTCATATCTGTCATGCCGCTTAGGCTGCTGGAGTCGTCCATGGCCCAGTCGTTGGAGCGTCTCTCGTGCTGGTACTGGAGAGCAGGCAGCTGGATGGCCTGGATGTCCATACTGGAGTCCACAAGCTTCCCAACCCTGTGCCAGGAGGGAAAGTGGGTGATGAAATACAGACCCAGACAAGATCAAGCTGTTCTGAGCTGGGGAAGCTAAACCCAAGAGACAAAACCCAACACATCCCCTGGAGAGCTGTGTAGGACACCACCACCGCTGAAGCACATGGGGACTGGTCATCACCAGATGACACCCCACCGGGGCCAGCCCCCCTCCTGCCTACCTCAGGAAGACTTCCTCCATGGTGGTGACCGAGGCGCCGTAGCTGGCAATGCCCAGCTCCTCCCGCTTCTGCTCCAGCTCTGTGAACAGGGCCTCAAACCTGAACGGAGAAGCGAGGCGTTAGACGCTGATGCTCCTGAGAGGGGGCACTCAGAAGTTAATACCCTCTGGGCATCGGTCTTGCAGCTGGTTTGAGTCCTGCAGCCAGCTCCGGGGCTGCCTGCAGCACTAAGCACCCCACTCTTCCCAAAAGCAGCTTTTGGGCTCCATCTTTTGCTCCTTCTTGCCACAGGCAGCCTTGGCTAACCATATACTTGATTTCAGAGCCAAACCAGCCTGCCTTGTTTGTGCCACCCTCCACACTGCAGCCGTCACCAGCTATCAGCAACCAGTGCTGTCCCATGCACTTGCTGCATGGGCAGTGACACGGTGGGCATGGGGGCATGAGAGTGATGCACCAGCAGACACAGGGGACAATGGTGGTGAAAGGAGGAATCGAGTCCGATTTTCCAAGACTGGCGCTGATGCAAAGAGTGGCTCCTCTTCCCAGCAAGCCCAGGATGACAGTGTTTGCCCCAGCGTGTGCAGACGAGGGGAGCCACCCTGGGAGGGCAAGCAGGGGACGATGACATTACCTGTGCGTGCTCTCCTTGGGTAGGATGAAGGACAGCTCTGCCCCAGCATTGCTCTCCATGGTGGCGTTGGGCACATAGTGACAGATGAGGCGGGAGATCTCCCCCAGGTTACAGTAGGGCTCCTTCACCATCACCATGTGATATCCTGCCCCTGGGCAGAGCCACAAGAGAAGGGAGAGGAGGGTAAATCAGAGCCCAGCCTGGCCCTGGGGTGCTGGAGCAGCGAGGGATGCTAAGGCACCACAGAGCATTGATGGCTTTGCCTGGGCATGGACGCGATGCAGGAGCAAGTGTGGGTATGGGCCTCAGAAGAGGCAGAACAGCACAATGGGGAGCAAGCAGCCATCAGACGAGGAGCAATGGGTCCCCTTCCCTGCCCTATATCCCCCTCCTGCTCCTCCCTGGCAAGAAGAAGACATCAAGCACAGCCTGCCTGCTCCTCCCTTACCATATTTCCTCTTGAGGAAGAGTGAGGAGCCGCAGCACTGCAGCTCGCCCTTGGCCATGATAGCTATGCGGTCCCCCAGCAGGTCAGCCTCATCCATGAAGTGGGTGGTCAGCAGGATGGTGCGGTTGCTCCTCTGTTGCTGCAGAAGGTCCCACGTGGCCCTGCGAGAGGCTGGGTCCATCCCTGACGTCGGCTCATCCAGCATCACCACCTGCACGCAGCACATGGATGCTGGTCAAAAAGGGCTGGGAGAAGCACAGCAGCGCCCGGAGCCCAGAAGAAGCCTTTACCTCGCAACATGCATGCAATGATCTTATTTGGGGAGCAGCTACCAGGCAGCAGAGCTGCACTGCAGCCTCAGGGCATTGTCCTCAGAGTTGTCGCCCTTTGTGGGGGTGCTCCTGCCCCCTCCTTGCTGTCCCTGCATCTCCCACTGGCTCACCACAGGTGAGGAACAACTTCAGAGCCACTAGAAGGACCTACATTGGCCCCAGGGAGAAAGGTTCGAGGTGAGCCCCACCGAAGATGCTTGCCTTGGAGTCCCCAATGAGGGCAATACCAATGGAGAGCTTGCGCTTCATGCCGCCGGAGAGCGCCTTGGTCAGAGAGCGGCGCTTGTCCTCCAGGTTGAGGATCCTCAGGATGTGGTTGATCTCCTCAGGGCACTTGGAGGGTGGGTACCCCTTCAGCTGCCAGACAGGGGGAAAGGAGGGTTAAGCCTGCCTGCAAGGGTAAATGGATCTGGCAAAGACCCTTCCCACCACCGGCTGCTAAACCCCACCACACTCCCTCCTCCACACCGAGGCAGGGAAGTGGGGCAGCACAGAGATGGACTCCTGCTCAACGCTGAAGGAGCTGGCACAGCTGGCATGAGATTTCCGCGGAGCCATGCTGTCGTCCATGACCCTCCACTCCTCCACCAGCCAAGCAGGGAGCTCCTGCCTGCAGATGAGGTGGAAGGAGGAGGCAAGGGCTGTTCTGCTTATCATAGAATCATAGAATGCTTTGGGTTGGAAGGGACCTTTAAAAGCCATCTAGTCCAAGCCCCCTGCAATGAGCAGGGACATCTTCAACTAGATCAGGTTGCTCAGAGCCCCGTCCAACCTGACCTTGAATGTTTCCAGGGACGGGGCATCGACCACCTCTCTGGGCAACCTGTGCCGGTGTTTCACCACCGTCAGCGTAAAAAATTTCTTCTTTATATCTAGTCTGAATCTACCCTCTTTTAGTTTAAAACCATTACCCCCTGTCCTATCTCTACAGGCCCTGCTAAAAAGTTTGTCCCCATCTTTCTTACAAGCCCCCTTGAAGTACTGAAAGGCTGCTACAAGGTCTCCCCGGAGCTTTCTCTTCTCCAGGCTGAACAACCCCAAGCCTGTCCTCACAGGAGGTGTTCCAGCCCTCTGATCATTTTTGTGGCCTCCTCTGGACCTGCCTGATGGATCTCACCATGCTTTCCCAGCCTGAGGAAACCACGGGGTAGCTGCAGGGTGCTTCCCCAAGGGCTGGCTCCCGGGGGCCCAGCAGCACTCCCCCCAAATGCCGTGCTCACCCCTGCATAGAAGCGGAGGTGCTCTTCCACCGTCATGTTGTCGAAGAGGACGTCATGCTGCGGACACAGGCCCAGGCTGCGGCGGATCAGGACCATGTCCTGGGAGATCTCGTAGCCGTTGATGTACGCCTGCCCACCCGTCGGAGAGTGCAGACCTGGGAGGAGTGAAATGCAGCGGCCTCAGCTCAGGGCCGAGGATAACCCTGGGTGGCAAAGAGCCAGCGGAAAGGTAGGGGTCCTGTCGAGCATCCCCCCCACATGCAGCTTTCTGCCAAAAGTCAGAGCTGGCTCTTGCACAAGCTGGGGCACGGCAGGTTTCTCCTCCTGCCTACAGGGCAGGCTGCATGGCATCCATAGGTGGGAGGTGGACCTGGCAGTTCTGCCAGAGCGGGCAGGCAAGGAGTGAAATGGGCAGGTAAGCTTGGGTCTGAGCCTGGCAGAGGTCCAGGCAAGGCCAGGGCAGACCTCCAGGGAAGGTCCCATGGGCACCCTGGGCTGGCAGGAGCAACACAGAGTGATGGAGAACAGGGAAGAAAGGACCATCAAAGGTCACCATGCCAAAACAGGCTGTCCGGAGCTCAGCAGCTCAAGAATGATGAAGAAGAGTTCTTGGCCCATGCCCTCTCTGCCTTATCATGACAAAGCCTACAGAGACCCATCCTACAGCAGGTCCTTTCCCTTCTCAGGGCTCTCCAACACAAAGACTGGATGTCATTTCCCCTGCTGGCTGATCCCACTCTCATGGAGGGCTGACCAGGGACCCCCACCTTCCCTCCATCTCCCCAGGCAGTGACATGCCTCTTACTACCCCAGCATCCGTGGCCAACAGCTCAGTGAACTGAAGGTGCTCCAGGGAAGAGCAAAAACCCCTCCCCAACCTCAGAGATGGGGTTCAACTCCTTGCAAATCAAACCATCAGCCCTTCCCTGCCACATGCCAGCCCCAGAGCAGGATGCAGCTCCTACCTGTGAGCATGGACAGAGTGGTGGTTTTCCCAGCTCCATTGTGTCCCAACAGGACAGTGATCTGCCCTTCATACATGTTCACCGTTAAGTCCTTGACTGCCTCTTTCATCTTGTTTCCCACTTTGAAGACCTGCAGAGATCACGTTAACAAGTTGATGCTGCACTTGAGGCAAGTGCTCTCACATCTTCCCCCTCCGCTCCACATGGCAGTCAAAGCCCATGATGCTCACGTGGTGTTGGCATTAGACAACATGTCTAATTCAGGTTAAATTCAGATGTCAACAGGTTAAATACAGATGTTGCTGCACCTGTAAGTACCTAACACTTCAGCCCACAACAAAATGCAGCCAGCTCTGGGGAAGAGCCCTACCTGCCTTACAGCAGCCAAGCAACACAGCCCAAGGCAAAGAGGGCAGCAAAATGATAAGGAAGCTGCCTGCAGGCAACTTTTACAAAAACGACGTTATGATGTGGTTGTGCTGGGCTGGGCAGTCAGTACCTTGGAAAGGTGCTTTATTTTGATTCCTGACACAAGGTCAGCAGGTTCCTCCTCAATGTACTGGCTCTTCAGAGCTTTCTCAGGGTCCTCCTCCTCCTCCTTCTCTTTTCCCACGACAGTCCTGGGGCGCCCGCACCAGTATGAGGGCTGATGGAAGAAGGCAGAGAGAGAGAAACTCAGGCAAATGCAGAGACCATCTCTTCTCCCCAGCCTTGGCCACCCTCCTCCTCCCATGCAGATGCCTCCCAGGGATCTCCAAGACCACACTCCTTGGCCTGGGAATTGCTAACCAGCACAACTTCAGCAGGCAGGTCAGAGGATGAAACTGCTCCTCCTGCGCTGCTGCCTTCCCTTGGTTCTCCCTTACAGCAGGATTGCCCATGATTACACATGCAGTTTTTCGCCGTCTTCATTCCCATGGAAAAGGTCAGTACTTCAATGAGAAGCAAAATTGCTCAGGCAGAAGCACCCTGTGCAGAAGAGCCCATGCAATGGAGAATCACTCCCTCCAAAAACGTTGACATCCACCAAATAAAAAAAGCCTAGGGTCCAGCTGCTGCGATTACAGCCTTTTTTTGACCTAGCTCTCTAGGAATGAAAGCAAGTGTTTGGGACCTTAAATCCCCGTGGAAACAACTCAACAACTCCTGGATGCAAAATCAGCATCCTGCTGCGGCTTTTGGCAGACAACTGTATCTCCATCACCCTGTTCTAGCTGCAAGAGGGATTGGGATGCTGGAGTAAAACCATGCTGGGATAAGGAATTTAGAGGGGAGGAGAAAAACCTTCTGATCGAGTAACAAGGGATGCATCCACAGGATCAAAACTGATTGTGTTGCTGTGGCTTAATGAATTCTCAGCAGCCAGCTGAGCTGCAGTAACCACCATAGCTACAGCTGCTGAAGATGATGCCAAGCATTTGACTTGGCAGAGCGAAGGCAGCTCAGCTGACGGGGTGACAGTCCCGACCCATCCCCTGGCACTAGCACGTGGGGGCTGGCAGCAGGATGCAGATCGCCCAGGTCTACCCAGATGGCAGCGCTCGGGGAGTTTCAAATGACTGGATCTGGTTGCTTGCACCTGGGGCTTCTCTTCAATGCCTTCACTTGGGCACAGAGACACTTAACACCCTGCACGCCAGTAAGTTTCGGGACAAACATTTAAAGCCAAGAAGACAAAAAACCCACAGCTGCATCAGCCTTTACGGAGGACGTGCTGCAGACCCCTTGATTTTGGAGGCCAGACGGTGCCATCCTTGTACATTAGTCTAGCCCACTGCATAGCACAGACGTGGGGACCATCCCCAAGCGATGCCCATCAAGCCCACTGGAAGGGGTGCGTAAGCAGTGCTCACCGTCAAGAAGAAGTACCACGGCTGAGGCACGCCGTACTCCCCTGGAAAGACGGCCTCCACGTACCAGGCCACCACGCCATAGAGCACTGAGTCCAGGAGCAGCATCCCCAGCACTTGAGCTAAGGTAAAGTTGTCATCCACGCTCACGGGCTTCATGAGGTCCCTCCACTGAATGCCAGTCCCTGCAACACACACAGGGCACTGCTTACCTCTGCATCCCCAGAAGGACAAAGTGTTCTCCAAGACTGTCAGATAGCATCCCCTGTCCTAATTCACTGCTTGGTAATGAGGAGCATACACACAGCTCTACAATCCCTTCTACAGATGGAGGGAAAAGATGCAGCAGAAAGCACGCTGACATCTCAAGGCTCCCCACCCCATCATGCTTCTTCCATCACGTTCTCAGCAACTGCCCGGGGAAGAAGCAATGTCTTCTCCAGCCATTGCCCCTCCATCACCGCAGCTGCCTTTTTAGTGCCACCACTTTGCAAAAGCGTGGCTGCTGCTGGAACCAACAGCAAATTCTTATTAACAAAAATTAAAGATATCTATTGGGAAGGAGGAAATGCAGTGGATTCCCATCCGTTAGAACAGAATTTGTTTGGTAATCAAAGCGATGATGGCATTTTGCACAGCCTAGACTGCCAGGGGCTGGGTTCAGAGGGGCAGAGCCCTGGTACTGGTAAGACCTGCAGGAGCAATCAGCAATTAGCCCTCCTGCTCTCATTAGGAGCCCGAAAGTCATTCTCCCTAACTTCTTTCCACCCTTCACACCACATGCAAACCAGTCCCAACCCACCACAAAAAAAGGCTGGCTCCTCTCCTGAAGGACAGGAGGCACTTGCTCACCTTTTCCCTCGAACATGCCTATAAGCTGTGCCCCCATGGCCATGGCCACATTGGAGATGAGGCAGGATGCCAGCTTCTGGCTGTGGGACATCAGGTCGTAGCGGGGCGAGATGAAGAAGTAAGGGATGTAGGAGAAAAAGTAGAGGAAGCCGCCAGCAGCAGCCGCAACATTTGCTGCCAGCAAACGGAAAAGCGGGAGGGAAAACGTCAATAATACAGTGATGCCACCAAATATTTCTCACCAGCTTTCCATCCAGGGAGATTCAAGCCTTTTGCACAAAGTGTGGTTACAGGGGGGCAGGACAAGGACGTGCCCATGTCCCTCAGCAAGGCAGAAGCAGTGCCGGGCCCCGACCCCGTGGTGGGCAGCTGCAGAAGCATCCTGCCCATCCCAGACCAGAGCATCCTGCGGCCAAGACAGCCAGATGAGGCCCTAATGCATAAGCTTGTCTGGTTTGGCAAGTGAGAGTACTCACATCCCTTCCCACACACCGTGGGGAAAATGCAGCCAAAAAAGGGAAGAAAAGCCCCCCCCTCTGCATGTCAAAGCAAGTTCTCCAACACAGAGCCCTGTGCAACCTCAGATAACTCTGGTGCTGGCCCTGCTTTTGAGCAAGATGGACCGATGACCTCGAGAGCTGCTTGCCAACTCAAATTAACCAAAGATTTCATAGCACAAGGACCATAACCCCCCCCCCAGCCCCACAGGTCAGCAACGCAAGGAGGCAGCCAGGAAGGGACTCACCTCTTGAGAAGAAGGTGCTCACCATGAAGTTGAAGGAGATAGAGGAGATGGAGAAGATTGCAAGGAAGGTGAACACCAGCGTGGGGTCACTGTTGGTAAGCACCGCTCCCTGTTCGCTTACCTACCAAGAAAATCTGATTACGCCCACGGTTGCTGAAGCTGGCTGTGGCTGCAGGCATGTGCAGGCAGCCAAGACCTGATGTTTTCCATGGGTGAAAGACAAGCTGAGATGGGCAAGAACACCCAGGCCCTCCTAGACCCCTCCAGAGGGAGGAAATCCAGGTTGCCCTTATGTGACGTGGGGTCTAAGAGGCAGGGGACACCTTGCTCAGCATCTGGGCAGCCACCTCCTGCTTCTCATGGTGTGGGTACAAGCAGAGAGGAGGGCTTGAGTGCCTCCAAGGGCACGCAGGGCTGTGGGAGCAGGGTGGTCCTGCTCTGCATGGAGTGCCTGGGCCTTCCCGGTGCCCGTGGGGCTCTCACCCTCCAGCCCCCTCCTGGGGAGGTCACCCCTGCTGTGAAAGGCAGCTATGAGGGTCAGCGCTGCCCACCCAGCTCCAGAAAAGGCCAACTCCAGCCTCCATTACACACGTGGAGGAGTCCCGAGACACCAGGACAGTCCATCCCACGGCAGAGGAGCCTTGTCATCCCCATGCCTTGCCAGCACAGAGCTTCTGGCCTGCAGAACGGTGGCCTGGGGAAAGACACTCACCTTGACACAGAAGAGCACGGTGACGAAAAACACCGACACCAGGAGGAAGAGGAAGAACATGAGGAACCAGGCGCTCCAGTGCAACCAGTTGCTGAGGCCCATCATGTGCATGTACTCCTGCGAGGAGGTCACGCCGTCACCCAGAGCTGCACCCACACCTCCTAGGCATGGCCAGGGTGAGGTGGAAGCCCTGGTCAGGGGGGTGGTGGGGGTGGCTTTGCCCTGAAGCACTAGCGAGGGAGGTGGCAGCCCTAGGTGGTCCTGCACAGCCTTCAGCATTGCACGGTGTCCCCCACCTCCCTGGCCACCACCGCTGCAGGAGAACATCTCCCCGAAGAGCTGAGCTGAACCCAAAACCAGACCAGCTGATGCCGGCGGGGCCACCACGGCCACCCCACGGCGGAGCAGAGGGCAGGACAACCCGACACCCGGGGCAGCCAAGCCCTGCACACTCAGCCCTGCTGTCGCAACCACCGCATCAGCCGAGCCCCAACCGCCCCCACAAACACAACACAGACGCAGGGGTTCCTGCATTCAAAAGACAAAAATTTCTCTTCCCATATGCTGAACTCTTGAATCCACCCAGCTCTGGAATCCACACGTGTTGCCCCCTCTCCAAGCCACCTTCCAGCCCAAGAGAAACACCAGCCCTTCGGTCCAGCAGCCTCGGCCGCACGGCAAGGAGAGCCGAGCCGCATCCCGGCGGCAGGATTAGCGACATTCCTCCCTGGGGCTTGCTAATCCGCTGCCATCCCCACCTTCTGCTTGCTGGCTCCAAACCCGACGGGGATTTTATTCCTAATTTAAAGGCAGCATCTGTTGGGAAATGCCGCAGAGGGAGCGGAGCACCCAGATGTCCCACTGCTCACGTTACCTTCAGCTTCTTCTCCTTCTCGTGCACGACGGCACGGACGATGTTGAGCGAGGTGTAGGTGAAGCTGAGCATGAGGAGCAGGGGCAGCTGGTTCTGGATGGCGAGGAGGAAGAGGTCGTTGACGTACGCCGGGTAGGGGAAGCGCTGCACCACCACCGTGATGTTCTCCAGCAAGCTGGTGGAGCTGGCGTTGGCGTGGTACTGTATGATGGCTCTGTCCACCGCATGCTGCACCGCCAGGAAACCTTCTCGGATATAGCCTGCATGGCAAAAACGAGACGGGGGAATAGAGACAGGTCCAGGTTTTGGAGGGAGGCGTTGGCACGAGGAGAGAAACAGCTTTTGAGGGAGGGATTGCTTGGGAAGAAGAATGGGAAACAAAAAAAGAGCTTGTAGGAAAAGCAAAATAAACATCACTGTCGACACACTCCTGCAGACACAGAGGGGCTTGGGGAGGATTTAAATGACAGCAATTTAAATCTCTCAAGATCATCATATAAAAGCAGCTGGCAGGAAAACTCAGTTTAAACTTCAGTCGCCTTTCTGCAGGCCTGCCTTTATTTTTGTTAGGGGGGAGATTCTCCATCATCATTAACCACCATCAATGTCACTGAGCTTGTATTTGGTCCCCCCCCTTTTTTTTTGTAAACCAAGAGAATATAAGATACTATGCAGGTTTTGGTGAGGAAGAATATATATCCTGTTACTCACGTTTGGCTTAAGTTTTTGTGTGTTAGAAAACAGTGAAAGATTTTTCATTTTCAACTAGTTTATTTTTATGTGGGATTTCTGCCATGTGTTACTTAAATGGAAACTCAGATTCTGCTTACAAAGCCCAAAAAGAGCATTTTGAAAGGTAGTTGCTTAAAATGACCAGACAAGAGAAGGAAAATGTAAGAATATGAGATCACGAACAATGTTTTACATTAACTAATTTAATAAACAAACACTGTAGCAAGGGAATTGATCTGAGCTCCTGGTCACCCCATGCCACAGAACATTTGAACCAGCAGATATCATCCTCTCAGGCTCACGTTTATTTACACTGTGTGAGCAAAACCCGTTTGCCCACTTTCTTGGCCTCTCAATCTTTTCCTTGACACTGGTATTGAATGATGGAAGGCGAAACCCAACCGAGGGAAATAAGCCCTTTGCAGCCACAGAGGAAGCTCCCCAAAAAGTAAGTCCTAAGCCAGCTCTGGCAACGTCCCTGCTGCCTCCTGCTCCGTCAGTGGTTTGGCTGTCCTTAAAAACCTACGCTCAAACCACAGAATTGCTCTATTTACTTTTAAAGTATTTAAGCAGCATGATAAACACGGAGCAGCTTGGACTCTGAAATAAATTTTCCATTAAAAATAAAAAAGGAAAAAAACAAGTTAAATTAAAAAAAAAATCACCTAAATAAAATTTATTCTTATCCAACGCTGCTCAGCAGAGGTACCCAAGGGCCAGCAGTGCCCAAGAAGTCACAGGATAAAATGTAAATATTACAAATAACAAATATAATATTAAAAATATTTACATTAAATTAATTATTTTTAAAAATTCATTTAATTAAATTAATTTTTTTTAACTAAACTGTTTATTTAAAAGCTCAGAGGCTCAGTGAATCTCCGTAACGAGCTGAGTTGCTGTACAGAAAATGACACCCATCCCTTTGGCCGCAAAATAGCCCGTGGCAGAGGAGAGGCAGCCCTCACCCGGTGTTCCCCCATCAGCAAACTTGGCCTCCCGCGGCCCGGGCAGCTGGAAGAGCGGGAAGAGGTAGCTGGTGTGCCAGTCCCGGTCCAGGTTGGGGTTCAGACCCGTCTGCTCGCTCCGCGGCGCGTTCCTCGGGCTGTACTTGAAGCGCAGCTCATAGTCGACCTGAGGAGCACACCGAGGGTGTCGCAGGTGGGACAGACAGGAGCAAAGTCGGGATCGCAGAGGGTGGGAGGATGCTGTCGCCCATCCCCGTCCCCTCCGGTGTCCTTGTCCCCCCTCCTCCGCCCCCAGCCCTGCTCACCTGGAGGGGCAGCGGGGCCGTGCTCTGCTGGAAGCGGTGCTTGAACACGACAGCGGCCAGCACGCTGCCCGAGCGGTTGTCCGACTTGACGTACTCCTCAAAGTCCCGCTCCGAGGCAAAGCCCTGAGCTGCGGAGGGGGAAAAAAAACCAGAGATGCAGGCATGGAGCACGGCAGCTCAACGCGGGCTGATGCTCAACCATCACCAAAACCATCATTTTCGTCCAGGTCATGAGGGATGCGCTCCAGCCAGAGCTGGGAAACACCGCTGCTGCCAGAGACGGGGGATTTATATGGGATGCTGCTGTACCCGTCACAGGGCATGCAGACGATTCCTCCTCCTCGAGAGCAGGAGTCAGCTCTCCTTTCAGAGAAAATCCTAACGTTATCTTTAGTCTGGAACATGAAGTGCTAAAGTTTTCTGTGTGACAAGATTTCCAAAAATACTTTTTCTCAGTGAAGTGACAGCCGTTTTCTTTAACTATTTTAGGGCAATATTTTTCTGGATGGAAACTGTAACAAAGTGCAACCAAAAATCAAACCAAAATCCTGTAGTTTTAGCGAAACAAAAATAAAACCATCGCCTTGAAGTTCTGAATAAAAACAATGCATCCCAGGATTTATCAGAGTAAAAATTTGTACCAATTTCTGGGCCCCCTGCCCCTGCTCACCTCTGATGCTGATGGGTAAAGCTCTCTCCACCGCCTCAGCAATGCTCCTGACGGCACTGCTGTTGGAGGGGACATAAGCCAGCTCCCAGGGGTTGCTGGGGTGCCGGCGGTAGAAGAAGCCCGGCAAATCATCCACGGACTCGGGGGGATAGACGGTGGCGTTGGGGTGGCTGATGGAGTGTACCCGGTGCCGCAGCGCTATCAGGATGGCGGCAAAGAGCAGCGGTAGGCAGATTTCGATGACTGTCACCAAGATCTGCCGTTTCTGCAGGAAATAAAAAGATATAAAAATAAGATGTAAACACTGAAGGTAGATCAAACACAGTAACGAGGTTCAGGGCATGCAAATGTCATGCAGCAGAAGCGTTCTTGCATTTCACAAGGTTTCACAACCTGGGTTTTTCCAGAGCCCAGGAACAACGCTGCGCCGGTTCCCACATCTGTCAGGACTTTCTGGCCAAGGTGCCCCCTACCCTAAGCACTGCTCCATCTCAAACCACCCTCCTTTAGAGCCTTCCCTGCCATGCTGCTGGGTTTGAATGAGCTGAGCTGGTCGTTTGCCCTTTCCCTGCGCCACGGGGCTCTGCCCAGGAGCAGGCAGCACTCGGTCCTTGCCTAAACCACTCCTGCAGGCAACTCTCCCGTGCCGCAGGGACCAGCCGCTGCCGGGAGAACGAAGAGAACAGCTTTTGCCAAAGCACAGCAACCTTGCCCAACACTTACAGGGCTAGGAGCTAAAAATACTGTAACTAAATGAAAGGCTGGGACGAGCAGCAGCGGGGGATGTAAAGCATAGTGTAGCAAAGCTATTGCAGCCAGTAAAGTTTCTGCTGCCGGAGCTTGGAGCAGGACGTGGGGTCTGCAGCCTGGGCTGGGGTGGGACCTCGCAGACCCTCTGGCTACAGGCATCGGTGCCCCCATACAGCACTGAGAACATACCCACGAGCTCAGCCTCCACCCCAAGGCCTGCCTGCACTAAACACGATGGCTCATTTATGTTTTTTTAATTGAGGTTCAAACAACTGGACAATGAACTCGAGTCCGGTGAACACACTTGGGCAGCCAAGCTGCAGCATGACCCTCCAGTGGTTTAGCCCAGGGCTACCTCTCCTACAAACTTCCCACTAGCTACTAACACCCACCACCAACCCAGGTCAATTAGCATTTCAAACTCTGCTCTTCCAGGGGAACTGGGGTCATCTCTGACTGGAGGGGCAGGGGGAGCAGCGGTCCCAACCAGCACCATGCACACCCACGTCCCTGCAGCGTGACCCCCCTGATCTGTTTTACTGCAGATGCCAGGACACGCTGCTGATCGATGGATTGGATACTCATAAAAATCACTGCAAAGGTTGCGCTTGCTTCCAAGAAAGTGAGCAGTGAGCACTGGGCTGCTCCCGCTGGAACCTGCATCACCCCGCTGGGGCGGAGATGGGAGAGGGAGGCAGGCCCCAAAGCTGCAGCAGCAGCAGCCAGGCAGGTCTGGGTAAGAGGCATGAAATCTGGACCCAGCCACCTTTTTTCCTCCTGCAAACCGAGCTGCCTTCACCCGAGCCCAGCCCAGCAAACCTCAATCACTGCAGTGACAGCTAATGAGATGTCCCTGGCAGCAGGGAGCAGCTCTGGGTGCAGGGAGTCATGGCTGCTCACGAGGAACAGGGTGCCCAGAGCAGAAGCAATGGCATTAACCTCTTCTGAGGGCTCTGGCTAAGATGAACTTTACAAGACACAGGGGGTTTTCCACCCTTCCCTCCACTGGGCTGGAAAGAGGAACACCACCAGGCAAGAGGAGCACCAAGAGGTTTATTCTCACAACTTTGCTGTCTCAGCAATCGGTTTTTATTTGCTGGCACAGCTCCTCGCCGAAATCTCCGCACGCTTGGCGTTGTTAAACCGCCTCCTGCCTGGCCCCAAGGCCGCTGTCACAGCCGGGCGCAGCGATGGGCTGCGGTGCCGCACCAAACACGCCTGCAGATGGGCGAGCACGCTGCGGGCACGGCATGGCACAACCCTGCGGCTCTCGGGGCTCCTCGCCTGCCTGCTCTCCTGCCTGCACCGACCACGTGCTGGAGGCAGCACCCCGGCTGCCACAAAAGCTCCTTCAGCTCCGCAAACACCAAGCATTGAGCTGTGCTGACCATGGAGTTACACCTCCCGTCCCTCTGCAGAGTGGAAAAAGGTTTTATTTTTTTAAACTGGGAGAGGAGGGGGAAGCAGCAAGTGGGGTACGCGAAGGTGGGCAGAGTTTCCAGTGGAGCAGGAATGGAGCCCTGAGCACAGAGCAGCCCAGATCTCCCGCGAAGGGGGACAGTCTGCCCTGCAGCAGCTGGGGTGAATTGGGTCTCGGCTGCTTTTTCAGGAGGGGACACAGGGGCATACAGCCACACAGCCGCTCCCCGCATTGCCCTGGCTCTCAGCAGCCACTGCCAAAGCCAAAAACCGCTCTTCAGGTTTCCCCTGGGAGGAGCTGCCTGCTCCCACCCCAGCCAGGGACAAGGAGCCACTGCTGCAACCAGCCCCAGCAGCGCAGCCAGGAGGCAGCGGCTCCAAGTGGGCAGGGAAAAAGAAGGCTTTCCAAAGGCCACGCTCATAAAAGCGACTGTTGCAGATGTCTGATGGTTTTATAATGTGGCTCTGGCGGACCAGCTGCCTCCCGCTGATTTACTACCATATTAACCCTCTCTCAGTCTCCTGGGCTGTCTCCAGAATGGTTGCCTGGCTCCCTGAACTCGCAGGCTAATACTCATTTACCAGCGCTGGCTTTCACCTCCTATAAGCTGCCGTATTCCAGAGGTGACGGGGAAGCTCATCCATAATCACCACCTCCGCCTGGCCAGGGCTGCCCCAGCTTTGAGCAAGCCACGTGTCCCAGCATCCATCTTCACACCAGGGTGATAATGGCTTGGGAGCTCTGCGTCTTCATCAGGAGCATGATTTTTGGTGGAAACTTAGAGGAGGGGAGCAAACATTCCAGGCTGTATTCCGGCACAGTAGATCCGAGTCAGCTTGTGGCCTTGGAAAACAGGATGAGAGGTGCCCCCACCCCAGAGCACACCCAGAAAACAACGCTATTCCCCTGCAGAGGGGATTGGGGATTGTCCTGCCCATGTCTGGGGTGTACAAGGGGGATTCACAGGACTGGCCATCACGCGCACCCACGGAGCACTCTCCTGACTGCAAATCAGACCTGCTGCCAGTCCCTTCGGTCACATCCAAGCCCTGCTGCCTGCTCCCTGCCCTGCCGGAAGACTGGGTGCAGGCAGCCCAGCCAGCCCTTCCCTCTTCCTTTTGTTTATTTTTAAAGCAACGTCGTGCTGATCTGCAGAAGGGTAATTGAAAGTGTAAAGCCAGGCTGCAACGATCTCTGCTCCCTCCTCTTCCGTCACTCTCTGCCAGGGCTGGCTCCAGGTCCCAGCGGAGCCACAGCATCCGCTCAGGAGCGCCCACACCCTGCTTAAAGGCGCTGCAGAAGCAGGCAGGACACTGCCAGTCGGCAGGGCAAGGAGGTCCCAGGTCCCCAAATCCATCATCATTAGCCAGCTGCCACGCAGACAGTTGGGCTGGGAGCAGATGCCAGGACGATGGTGGTTTAATATTTTTAAGACCCCCAGAAGCTGCAGAAAGTAATAGAGGGGAAAAAAAAAAAAAGGGCCCTGGGGGGTTTAGAGGCATCAGGCAGCAATCAGCACCTCCAGAGGAGGCTGTGTAACAGGATAGCTCAAGAAACCCACCATCGCACAGGAGGGTGCGTGGGTTATCCTGCCCCGCGAGAAGGGTGAGCTGAACTCACAGCCAGCTTGCAGAAGGAGGGGAATGGCACAGCACGTACTGGAGGGGACAGGGACAACTGAGCACACAGCCCTGTTCCTAACTCCCCAGCACAAAAGCATTACAACACCACATGCACAAATAAATCGGTTTTCCTCCAGGAGATGCCCTGGGCCCACAGTGAAGGTTTGCTGGAGAATCAAGACCCTGGGCAAGCTCTGATGTACCCACATTTAGTGGTGACAGAGGCAACCCCCCAAGAGCGCAGCGCCAGCCCACCTGCAGGATGTAGTTCTTCCAGAGCAGCAGCCCAAACTGCCTGAGAACAACCATCCTCCCATCAGAAGGGGACCACCACCGCTGCCACCGTTGCTCCGCAGGACCCTGGAAGAGAGGAGAGAGCCATGAATGCCGGGTGCTCGTGGTCCCGGGCGGCCAGAGGTCAGCATCCCACATCCCGCCTGTCAGCAACCCCAGGGCAGCTCTCTGTTTCCAGCCCGATGTCACCACAGCTGGCTTGGCCTCAAATGGGGAAAAATAACTGTCGTGTTCCCTCTCTAAGGGTCATTACTGACCCGTAAGAGCCAGAGCTCGTGGTTTCTGGCATAACTCATTCCTGGTTGTTGGTGTGACCCGAGCTGCAAGAGGGGGAGGCCGCTGTTCAGAAACCCAACCTGCGAGCATCAGGGGTCCCTCAGCTGCAGCAGGTAGGGGACAGCTTTCCTTAAGCAGTAGGAGCACAGGGTTACAGAACCACAAACACCAGCCTGAGGAAGGCCACCAAACTCCTTGCAGCCCATTATTTTGGGACTGGTGAAGATTTCAAGTTGTGCCTCCGCCTCCTGCAACGTGAAGGGTTGGGTTTGCAATGTTAACAGTGCTTTCCCAGCAGAAACTTCTTGGAGAGGCAAGGATGAGAAAAGGGCAGGGAAGCAGAACGGAAGGTCGGCACTTGAGGTCGATACACCCACGTCCTCCCCCTCTTGGGAAGCATCTGCCATCCCTCCAAGTTGTTTTTGTCTCTGCAGCGGCATTTCGTGATGAAGCGTCGCTGTCCCACCAGGAGACAGGCTGTGATTGCACGCGTGCAGCAACTCACCCAGAAGTGCAGCACAGCGAAGGGGAGCCCTGGCACAAGCAGAGCCGCCTGCCCACACTGCTGGATGCCGGGCAGCCCCCAGCCAAGCAGCCCCTCAGCCTCTGAGCACGGCAAACCCCCTCTTCCCGCAGCAACGGGGCCAGCCTGGGTCACAGCAGCGCCCATCAGCCCTGCCGCACCTTCCACGAGCGGGCAGCTGCCAGGGTCATCTCCGAGAGCCTGTGCTCCAAAGCCTGGCAGCACCGAAAGCCACTGCAGAGACAAGGACGGACACATTACCTACCAGCAACCCCCCTGGAGATGCTCAACAGCACATTTTCCAGCCCCGGTCAGGACAGTATTGGCTCCTTGGATGCAGCTGGCACCCACAAACCTCAGCAGGGAGTTTAGGGTGTCGCAGCAAGAGGAGAAGGGAGGTTGGCAACCCAGCCTGCCCAACCTTCACTCGCAGACCAGTGACTGGTAAATGAACTTTGCGAGCAGAGCACTGACAGCTGGGAGCAACTGAGCTGCAGCAAGAGCAAGCTAAAATCCACGTAGGTCTGCGGACAAAGCAACAAGAATCCATCTACCTAGCCTGCCCTATGCCACCAGCTCCTTGAGCCCTCCAGAAATGTTCTCCTGGCTTGGCATGCACCTTCCCATTCCCAACCCAAAACCCAGGTGCGTTCTTAGAGAAAAAAAAAAAGAAAGAGAGAAAAACCTCCCCACACCTTCTTTTTGCCACTCCATGCACAGAAGTCAGATTCCTGCAACAGCAAGGGACATCTGTGCTCGAGCATCCTGCTCTGGACAGAAAAAAAAGCAGAAGAGGTCCACTCCTGCAGCCCAGAAAAGCCTGTCAGACACCTGCCCCGGGTAGCAAGCAGGGAAGGAACAGCAAAGGGGACTTTGCAAAGGTGTCTGCTGCTAGATTTCAGCTTAAACACCTTCAAGCTCATCACAAAGCGCCGCGTCTCCAGCTGGCCTCAGGTACACACATCCCTGGCAGAAATGCCACCAGTCTGCCATAGGAACCCCCAGCCCCATGCACTGCCCGCAGCAGGATCCAACACACCTCCAAACGAGCCTCCTGAGGAGCAGAAACCTTCCTCACGCAGTCAATCGAAGGGAATCCAGAGCAAATCAAGGGAATCAAACTTTTCACTTGTTTTAAAGACGACAAACACGACAGGTCAGGCTGGAGAAGGCTGCTGCCTTTGCAGAGATCCCACCTCCTGCTCCCGCATCTCTCCTGGCTACTCGTCCTGCCGCACCCTCAAACGCAAGCTGCCCCCCCTGACCGCCCACACGGGTCTTATGGCTGCCATCGAGGCCGGTACATTGCTGAGAAAATGTCAAGCAGCTCTTGGGTAACACAAACACTACACAAAGTCAGAAAACTTCATTATTGTCAATAAATTTTTTCCAAGCTTTTAAGTGTTCCAAGAAAACCTGTACTGGACCTTTCACTCGCTGGAGCATGAGAGAAGGAAGCAGCTCAGTTACAACAGGGCTACTCTTACTAGATTTGAGAACAAAAATGATTTTCCAGGCTCTGGGTATCCACAGAAATGATATTTTTCAATCCAAAAGGGAAAACCTTTTTTGGAAGGTGCTGCCTGGATCAGCCCCGAGATGCCCGTGACCACAGGCAGTTCAGGCAGGGTCCCCACCCACCCCCTTGCCCATGTCCAGGACCACTTTTGGCAGGAAAGGAGGGCTGTGCACAGCCGGTTCAAGACAACCTCAGAGCACCGCTCGTACCTTGCAGGAGGACACCCCGTGATGCACTTGCCTACTCGCATGGCGGCAGGTTGGGCTGTCCCCTCCAGAGATGCTCTCCTGCCTGACCTGAGACAAGACTGACTTTCCCAGCAAAAGGCACCAAAAAACATCTGGGGGAAGAAAGAGATGACCACCACCAGCTTCTGGGAGAACAACCCAGTTCCTCTCCCCCTTGCTGGGAATACCCTGCTCTCCGCACCCGACCGCGGCGGGAGGAAGAGTCTCCGAAATACGCGAGCATGGATTCTCCCTGGCCATCCCCAGGGAGGTTAGTGGTGAGCAAGGAGACCCTCCTGCCTGCCTGCCTGCAACCCAGACGGGTGGAAGCCAGACAGGTCCTTGCCACCCGGCCGGCACCACCAGCCCCTGCTGTGCTGCCAAGCACGGCACTGAGCTGTGCCAGATAACGTGGTGGCTGCACCAGCTGCCAGCCTGGACCGGAGGTCTCCCGCCGGTGGATTTAGATGAGGACAGGCTGAGGATCGGCAGGGATCAAGGCCACAGCATCCCACCTCCTGACCCACTTCCACTCCGCCTCATCGCCGGGAGCCAGCCGTCCCCAGCCCCTGTCTCAGCGGAAAGGGCCAGGCAAGCCAAGCAAAGGCCATGTGCTCCTGGGAGCTGGCAGTTATTTTAGAGCACTCGCTGCATTTCTGCTCTTCTGATGTCCTGTTCCCATAGAAACAAGGCCTGGAAATGGCAGACATTGCTTTTTTTTTTTTTATAAAATCAGCGTTTCTCCCCATCCACTCGCAGAGGCACCCTGTCACCCCTAAAAGATGAGCTACAGGCCCTGCTGGAACTTCCATCTCTGTGGCTGTGGATCACACAGTGCCCAGGGTGGTGGCATCACATACCTGGTGAGGGCTGTCAGGACCCGGGTGCTTTGCACGCTGACACTGGAGCGGGAAACACCTCTCTGCTCCCCGCAGCGCCCATGCTGGAAATTAAAAGCATGAGCACCCATGGCAGAGGGAAGGACTTTTTTTGGCCAGCGTTTTCAGGAAGAGCAACCGATTTCCAACACCTGTGCAGCCAGAAAGTCCCTTCTCCTACAGCCAGGTCCGGCAAAAAGCAACCAGGGCCAGCAGCCACCAGACCAGCCACAGCTGTTCAGCGGCACACAGCTCTCATTGCTGTTTTTGTCTTCCCCCTCTCACCATTCACGGACATGCAAGAGTCATGACACAGCCAGACCATAAAAGCCGCACCTACCGCAGCATGAGAGGTTGTGCAAACAGCAATAAAACTTTCTGGGAGGCTGCAAGCCCGGCAGGGTGCAAGGGGCTGTTGACCCAGCACGGGCATCGAGCACGCAGGACCCAGCAGCCTCGCAGCTCTCTGCAAAACCAGCACTCCGCTGGCTCCCCTACAGATCCATTTATTCCCCAGACAGGAACTTCAGGCCTCGAAATACAGAAGTAAACACAAACAATGATGGGGCTGGGTCCAGTTTGCAGAAGCGGGGGGTCGGGTTTGTGCCCAGCTGCTGCCTCAGAGCGGAGCGAGGCAAGGAGGGGGCTGGTGGGCCTGGGGAGCCCGGCAGGCTCCTGGGTGACTGAATCGCATCCGCAACAAGCGCTCAGGCATCAGCAAGAGAGGAGGGAAGAAGCTGCTGCATCAGAGCTGGTCGTTCCATCTGCTTTAAAAACACCGTTGGTGGTTTGTCCAGAGAGTTTGCAGTTGCACGTAAAGAGCCAAACTCTCTGCAAGTTCAGTGGCCTTGTGGATGTGGCAAAGGAACAAAGTCTGGAGCCCGATGGGGGAGTTTCTCGTGAGCCCTCCTGCAAACCACCCCCCGCCTCTCAGCCGCCCGGCCGGGTCCGGGCAGGACAGGCCACCCGGGCACGCTGCGAGCCCACGGCAAACAACACCCGGGGGAGCTCCCTTCCCTCGGGTGGCTACCTGCACTTGGACTGTGCTTGCTGGGGGCTAAGCGCGGATGCAGAAATAGCCCGTGAAGCGGTGATTTCACACACCTGAACCGCGGAGACCCGAGCTGCGGCTTATTTATACTTCCAGAAAGCCGTCTGTATTGGTGGTACCTGCTTGGCCAGAAGCCCCGGGGCGCAGCCGGGTGCTCGCTCGCTCACTGGCAGCCCCCGAGAGCCGGTGTCCCAGCCCCAGGGTGCAAGGAGGAGGGGTGACCCAGGGCACCCCCCTGCACCAGCCAGGGCTGAAGATGACGGCCAGGTCACGCCGGCAAGGCACAGCCCTTCTCCCGGCCGACAGGAGCCATGCAGGCCCGTACGTGGCATCCCCGGGGGAGGCTGGCAGGGGCGCGGCGCTGCCTGCGAGGGAGCTGGGCACATGGTCGCCTCCTCCTCCTCCTTCTCCTCCTCCTCCTCCATCCCGCCTGCGGCCCAGCATCCGCAGGCCCGGCCG
>NW_010972624.1:471112-482066 GCF_000737465.1 Haliaeetus leucocephalus
GTGTGTGGGTGTGTACACGTGTGTGTGTGTCACTGTGTGGGTGGGTGTGTACACACACGTGTGTGGGTGTGTACACGTGCGTGTGTGTCACTGTGTGGGTGGGTGTGTACACACACGTGTGTGGGTGTGTACACGTGTGTGTGTGTCACTGTGTGGGTGTGTGTGTACACACACGTGTGTGGGTGTGTACACGTGTGTGTGTGTCACTGTGTGGGGGGGTGTGTGTGTGTACGTGTGTGTGTCACTGTGTGGGTGTGTGTGTACACACACGTGTGTGTCACTGTGTGTGTGTGTGTACGTGTGTGTGTCACTGTGTGGGGGGGTGTGTGTGTACACATGTGTGTGTGTGTCACTGTGTGGGTGGGTGTGTACACACACACGTGTGTGTGTACACACGTGTGTGTGTCACTGTGTGGGTGTGTACATGTGTGTGTCACTGTGTGTGTGTGCATGTGCACACGCGTGTCACTGTGTGAGTGAGAGTGTGTGAGTGAGCATGTGTACACGTGTGTCGCTGTGTGTGAGTGTGTGTGTACTGTGTCACTTGTTTGAGTGTGCGAGAGTGTGCCTGTACATGTGTGTCGCTGTGTGTGTGTCTGCATGCACAGGTGTGTTTTTCACTGTGTGTGTGATCCTGTGTGTATGCACACGTGTGCACGTGTCTGTGCGTGTCACCTTGTGTGTCTCTGTGTCCGTGTGTGTGTCACTGTGTGTGTGCGCACGTGTGTGCGTCGCCCTGTGTGTGTTACTGGGCGTGTGTTACTGCGTGCACGTGTGTGCATGCCTGTCACTCTCCCTGTGCGTGCACACGCGTGTGTGTGTTACTGTGTGTGTGCATTACAGTGTGTGCACACGCATGTGTACG
The DNA here is from genome assembly GCF_000737465.1 of Haliaeetus leucocephalus. Classification (NCBI taxonomy): domain Eukaryota; kingdom Metazoa; phylum Chordata; class Aves; order Accipitriformes; family Accipitridae; genus Haliaeetus; species Haliaeetus leucocephalus. The sequence continues at coordinate 471,978 of NW_010972624.1, forward strand.
TATCGCTCTGTGTGTGCGTTACTCTGTGCGTGTGTCTTACTCTGTGCACGCATCGCATGTGTGCACATAAGTGTGTCTGTGTGCACTGGTGCGTGCGTGTGCACTGCACACCAGTGTGCGCACCGGGCATTGTGTCTCTGCACGGGGCGGGGGGCAGCGCACATGTACACGTGTGTGCCCACCAGACACCGCTGTCTGCAGGGGAACACGGGAGCGGGTGGGTGTGCAAGGGGCTGTGCGTGTGCGTGACACGGGCTCACGGGCTCTGTCGGGGGCAGTGGGCGCGAGCGGCCGTGCGTGGCCGTGCTGCGGGGGCCCTTGGGCCCCAACCCTCCCAGGTTCCTGGTGCACGGCCGGTGCCGGCGTGTCCGTCTGTCCGTCCATCCCAATCCCGGACGGCAGCGCTCCACGCCGTGCCCTGCCCCGGTTTTGGGGAGCACACGCCAGCTCCGGCAGCGTGCGTGGGAACGCAGCGTTCCGGGGCCTCTCCGGCTGCCGAGTGGCACCTTCCAGATAAGGATGAAGGTGCCGGCAGAGGAGGGGGGTCGCGGAGGCCGGTGGCTGCCAGCCCTGCCCGGCCCTTGCCAGCCCTGCCCGCGCCCGCTGCCGGCTGCCAAGTTGGCAGGGGAAGGGGCTGGAGGAGCAAGCCTGGATCCTGCTGCCGGGAACGCCGAAGGGGGGGGGAAAGTTTGCTGTGGGCACGTTTACGGGAGAGGGAGGAGGAAGAGGAGGGTGGGGAGAGGGGACGGGGACAAGGACACAGCTTGGCACAGCTCTGCTGTCTGAACAAGGGGTGTGGGGTCCCCCTCGGGCGGCTGCCTGGTGCGATGAAGTGCCTGGGGGTATTTGGAGTGGTGACCCTCACCCCCCCCAGGCCATGGCAGGCAGGGGATCAGGGCAGCCTCGAGCCGCTGCCTTTCTCCACGCAAAAAAGAGAAGCAACGTTTTGAGGGGGTCTCCGTTTGGACAAATGCCACAGTGACCGCTTTGAGCGTGACTGCTTTGGAGATGGTGTTCTCCCGCGATCCTTTAATCTTGGGGTTTCATAGTCATCCACTGTGCCTCGGCTGGTCCCCGGGAGAGAAAATAAACCGAGAAACAACCAGGGCAAGGGTGAAGCTGTCGCAGTAAGGCAGACAGGGAAGCAGCAATAGCAGCTTTAAAAATAGCCATGTATGAACAGAGAGTGACACCCTGTGATGGCACTGCCGGGATCCTTCAGGCTGGAAGGGGAGACCCCCCTGACCGCCTGGGTGGCTTTGCTCCTTGTCGCTGGCACAAGCTGAGGTTTGGCTTCCCAGAGCACCCAGAGCGATTTACAACCGTGGGTCTGGCCCCCATAACAGTCGCCCACTGGGTTTCTCCCTGCCAGCCATGCTCTGCTTGGAGGGCGCTGGATGGGGTGGCCACAGAAGCAGCATCCCCACTGGCCATCCTGTGCTCGGGTCCCATCTCTCACTGGGCTGCACTGGGAGACAGCACAGACCTGTCACCCATCTGCAGAGCCACAGCCAGGAGCCATGTCCCCGCACTCTCCCGGCTCATTCAACAGATACCAGTGGAGCTGAAGCCTGTCTGCGAGGGACAACCAAGCAGCCACCAGACCACAGCAAAGCTTTCCTGCTTTCACTCATCTACTTAGCGGCATCCAGCAAAGCTCATTACAGGGCTCAGAGGCTGGAAGGAGCCAGCCCGGCTCAGCGAGTTGCCATCCCTCAGCAGAGCCGCACGTGCACTTTGAAACGTGAATAATGCAGGTTGGCTCGGGGTGGGGATGGCGTGTGCCTTCCCACCAAGCACGGTCCAGCTGAGGGCTCATCATCTCTCCTTTTGACTTCCCCATCACATGTCACCATGTCGCACAGCTTCCTGCTGCAGCCACAACGGGAATGGCGTGATGAAGGTCTCACCCCGGGTCCGCACCCCAGCGCTCGCTGCAGTGTGGGGACCCTGGTCCCGTCTCGGATGATGCCTGCAGCCAGCTGCATAGTCACAGGTAACTATGGTCCTGGGGAGGATCTGGGACAGTCGGTGCCCGCGGTGACACACCGGAGCCTCACGTCAGCCCGGGCTGACCCACTTGTCCGCACCCTTGCTCGAGCCTGGGTTTGATCCTCCCCAATTACAGCCGCCTCAGTTCTCCCGGTGACCTTCCCTATTGCCTCATGCAGTTCCTCTCTGTGCCTGCCTTTGAAAAAAGCTGCGAGATTAGATCAAAACAAAAGTCTTGCCAAAGAAAGTATTTACAGGCTCCTCATGGCTCCTAGAACAGAAGACGGGAGATGTTGCAACGACGTGCAGTGGCATCACGGTGACTCAGCTCGCACCCGGGACAGGGACCGTGCGGGAGACGTGGTGGCAGACTGAGCAGGGACACAGGAGAAACCCACAGGCCGCTGCCAGAAAAGGGCAGTGGGGTATTGGGCAGCTAGGGAGTGCTTGCTTGGGGGATGTCCCTCTCTGGGATCTCCCATCACTCTCTCCTCAGCATCTGAAAGGAGGCATCAGCCCCTCTGCTGGCAGACCAAGCGTGCCAACCCCGCTCCTGCTTTCTGCTGGTGTCTTGCATGTCCTCGAGATCCCTGGCTCAAGCTGTACTCCGCCACCTTCCCTTGTTGGCTGTTGTCACCTCCCATCTCCCTAGGGGTTATTCCCAGGGGGCAGCCGCTGGGGCCACCCCATCACCAGCAGCGGGGATGCCCTTCATGCTCTTTCAGACTGTCTGCCTGGTTCAGAAACCCCAGCCCTACCTGCCCCATACCTGGTTTCAGAGTTAAACCTGTTTTAAAGGTGCTGGCTGGCATCAGGAAACCATCTTATCTGCCCATTGAGGCAATGCCTCCCCTTCACCATTCAAACAACATCCAAAATGCAGGACAGGTTGGCAGAAGCGCCATGAGGGGCACGTGCCAGTGAGTCCCCAGTACAGCCATGCCAGCTCAGCCACGTGGCCTGGACCCAGCACAGGGTGTGCTGGCTCCTCATCTCACCTCCTGCAGCCAGCAGCAAAATGCCGATGTTGGGAAGAGGAACATTGCTAAACAATTTCTCCTTCAGTTCCTCTGCTTTCCCCACAGCCCTGCCTCCCCCGGGCAGTACCTGGGCAAGGACTTTGACTGGGGTTCACTACCGCTGTCTTTGTGCCACCACCTTGGTGTTGCTCCTTGCCCTCCCTTCCAGTCTTCTGCTCCCCTGCTCCTCCCTGCAAGGGCAGGAGGGAGCGTGAGCAGGGCAGATGTCTGGTAATGCCCCAGCGGCACCTTCCAGGGCAGCTGGTGGCTCGGGGACATGCAGCGAGGGCTTCTCTGGACACCACATCCCGTGAACCACCCGGCCAGGGACAAACACATCAACTTCGGCTGAGAGCATTTCCCATTTTGTCCTAGTTTCTTCCCACTCCTTAACTTTGCTGCAGTGCTGGATGGTGCAATCCTGGGACCAGCATTTTTTTACTCTTGAGTACCACCGCCCAGGAGGGGAGTGCCAGGATGATGGTTCCCGTGAAACTGGGGGAGCGGATCCAGCACTTTCTGCTCCCCCAGATTTGCCAGAAGAAGAGCCCTGCTGCTGCCTATCTCCCAGCACCAGCAGCACGCATGGTCACACAACCTCCCGCCCCACTCCCGGGCATTATCAGCAGCACAACAACAAGGGTTTGCTGCTGTAGAAGGAGAGTGTGTGTGAGGGATCTGCTCCGCACAGCCAGGCAGGCTGGCAACAACCGTTCTTCTTGGGAACACCAGCTGCATAAAAGCAGAAAGGATGGGAGGTTCCTATCTGATCTTATCCCGGGGAAAGGTGTGTCCCTGTCACTTCCCAGGCAAGACCCCGAGAGTTGCTGCAGCTTGTCCTCCCTGGCACCTGCAGTGTCATTGCAGTGGTGAAGAGGTTTGACAGCCTGCCTGTGAGACCACTGCGGGGGCTTGGGGAGGAGAGGCTGTTCACCCATGTCCAGGGCGGAATGAAGCGACCTTGCTGTCTTGCCCAGGTGTGGGTGCTTGTTCGGGCAAGGATGAGATCTCCTGGGCTCCTTTCCCCCTGGGGGTGGATTCCCTCTTCCCTTGTCCCCCAGGGCATGCCAGCTTGCAGCTCCCCAGCCTTGGCTGTCAGGTTAGAGTTTCCCAGTGTGACCCTCTGCTCTGGATGTGCTGGGGAGATGTGCAGGGAAGACGGACTCCCCTTGCAGTGCACAGCCGCAGGAAGATTTCCGTGGGCCGGGAGGGTTGGCATAGGAGGAAGCTTTCCTGCTGCTTTTCCTGCTGCTCTTCCCAATCCCTGCCCTCTTAGAACTGTGATTTCCCTGGCCAAGCTCTGTGGGGAGCTGGTGCAGTCTCTGGCCACACCAGCCTCCTGCAAAGTGTCCCTGGGGTGTCCCTGCTCTGTCCCTGTGTCCCTGCTGTGGATTACAGAATTCAGTGCCCTTGATAGACCCCAGTGCACTGCCAGCACCGGGGAGACATGGCTGGAAACATCTGCTACTGCTGCTCCTCCATGCCTGGATAAGCATCCTGCTGTGGTCGGAGAGGTGGCAGACGGAGCTGGGGAGGCAGCACAGCCTGGGACACGTGCGGGCAGGCTCTGCCTGCACTGCCCAGCTGCTGCCCAAGGGCAAGCTGGTTGTCACCTCACCCCAGAGAGGCAGCCGGTGTCCCCACGGCCACTTCCCATGGACGTGCAGGCAGCCCTCCTGTGCCAACAGCTGGCATCACTTATGGCTGCTGGACTGGAACTGGCAGTTTGGAGCCTAGGACTGTAGCACCACTGTGCAAGCAGCATCACTTCACTTCAGGATCAAAGAGGTGTGTAAATGCAAAGGAATAGCTCGTTTCATTAAGAGCAATTGAAGAACTGGCAGCTTTGGGCGCTCTGTCAAACTCATAGGTCTCTGCCAGCATGTAAATCTGATAAGTCACGTGCTCAGGCTGCTGGCAGCCGTGCTGGGAAGCAAGGGATGAGATAAGGGAGACACAACTGAGCCGACACCAAGGAGATCCCTGAAGGGAGGAGATAGGGATCTTTCTGTTGCTGGGCACAGCAGCACAGACCATCCTCAGCACACAAAGGCCACAGGGAGATAGGTCTTGTCCTAAAAGTTTAGACATTTCCGTCTTCCAAGACCAAGGGAGAGTTAAAAATACACCTAAAACACTGCTTTACAGGAAGTTGGATCCAGGGCAGGCAGTGCTGCTGGCTCAGTGAGGGCGGGCAGGTTGCTAGCTATGTGGGCTGGATTTCGGCTTAGAAAAAAACTAGAGAAACTTTTGGGATAGAGGGAGCATCTCCGGGAAAGATGAGCTCTGGCTGAAGGAAAACAGAGCTGGGGTCCTAGCCCTTAAAATGAAATCCATCATAGGAAGGGTTTTAAATCAAGGATAGTGGGTGAGATGAGTGGGCAGTGGCGCGGGGAATCATCCAGAGGTAAATTCGTAATTTTGTCCCTTCAATAAAGCAATGAGAAAAATCAGAAAAAAGGGACATTAAAAAAGCAGGCTGCCAGGACAAGATCAAACGCCCTGCAATGGCTGTGGTCCTGGTGGGGAAAGGAGAGCAGCCTGTTTTAGATGAGGATAAGGCATCGGGAAACCCCATGGTGCAGTGATGGGGACAGCCAAGGGACAAGAGTTGAGAAGAAGCTAGTGGAGGGCTGGTGTGTGAGCAGGGTGAGGGGAGGCATTGGCTCCAGCGAGTAAACAGGTTATGTGTATCAGGAATCCACATGAATCTGCAGGGAGTGGACCACGAAACATGGAGGATGAACAGAGGAGGGCATTAGGGCTTGCCTATAAACCACCCAGAGAGGATGGGGACAATAGCCCCAAAATGCTAAGGGAGGCTATGAGGCTGTGAGAGCAAGAAACCACTGCCAGGGGAGACATGAAGCGGGGAAGTATCACAGCAAAGCCATCCTAAATGGCTGCATCTGGAGCCCCTAGTTAGAGAACCACGAGAGTAGACATTTCCTGAGCCATAAACCAGTGTCGTCAAGGGTGAAAAACCTCTGCAGGCTTACCTGTCCTTGCCAGAAGGAACTACATAAAATAAAGAAACTGGTTGGAAGAAGTGAAAATCAAATACAGAAGGAAATACTTGCAAACAACAGGGAAATACCGTCTAGCTGGTGTGGATGTGTGGCTCCTAGAAAAAGAGATCCTAATGCAATACCATGGTGAACCTACAGGATGATGGTTTAACAGCAAAGCAAGCTAGCCAAAATACAAATAAATAGTAACATTAAAATGAATAAAATGAAAGAAAATAAAAATTCTTCAAAAACTGGCATTTTCTTTTTCAAAGCAAGAAAACAGCAAAAAGCAAAAACCACAGCAAGTTAAAAACCACATTCACACAGATGAAAATATATTTCGAGTGCAATTTGCTTACCACATAAAAATTAACACCAGCATATTTTTGCAAAACCCATCAGAAGCAGGAAGCCTGCTGGAAACCCACTGCAATTGGTGGGGGACTGGGCTGGCGCATGCTTGGGCCAGAGCCTGCACCTGCAGCAGGACGCAGGCAGCAGGTCCCTGACCTCCCCAGCACCGGAGAGAAAGGTGGCAAAAGCCAGGCTAATTTTAAGGAAGGGCTCCGCAGGGATCCAGGAAACACTGGGATCTTTAACCTGGCTTTGGTACCAGGCACATTTGCTGAAAGATGGAAGCAAAAATGGCATTAGAACATGTATGAATAAACATGCAATGCTGAGACAATCTCCAGCATGTGTTGAAGGAGGGAAGTCTTGCTAGAATTACATGGAAGGTACACAAAATGGTGAATCAGATTATATAAATCCAACCATTTTTGCTAAACTTTAACAAAATCTCTCTCCAAAAGCTCTTCAGGATGTTAAGGTGGATTAACCGTGAGGTTTTGCTTGTAAACTAACTGCTTAAAAGTTAGGAGACAAGGCTAGGAAAAAACGGACAGGATCTGTGCCAGACCTGTGCTAGTCAATACACACATAAAAGAGAGCAGATCTTGCTGATGCTATATAGTGTTTTGATGGTCAAATCTAAAGCTGACTGTGAAGAGCTGGAAAGGGATTGCACGATGTCAAGCGGCTGAGCAGACACACAGACATCAAATGCAATCCAATATAATTAAATTCGAGGCAATGTAAAAGTAACCCTATGTGTATGCAGTGATGGGCTCTAAATGAGCTCTATCATTCAGGAAAGAGATGCTGGAGACCTTGCGAGTGCTTCGCCTGCACGCTCTGCATTGGTAACCAAGGGAAAAAGGCATTAGGAAGGAACTGCTGGGATTGCGGTGATGTGCGAGCACGGCTAGGGCAGCTCACAGAGGACAGGGCAGGGAGGCAGAGAAGCAGCCGAGCAGGGAGACGGAGCAGCTCCCACAGGGGAGAGATTTGGTGCGTGCTGTAGCCTGGCAGGGCCTCGGGGAAGGGACCTGGTGAGGGGTCACTGAGAGGGGAAAAAAGCAAAGAATATTTTCATTTCCTAGAGCAGAGCTTCAAGGAACACCACAGGGCTGGATCTAGTTTAAAACGACAGGAAACACTTTTCAAACCGTGCATTACCACGCTGTGGGAGGCTGCCTCTGCTGTGGAGATCAAGCATGCAAATGGATTCAAAAGGGGTCAGGAGAGCGCACAGAGGGTTGGTTTGCTGGGGCTGCAGCAAGTCCAGGATGCTCCCAGGCCGGTCCTGGCTGAAGATGACAAGGACAAGATCCTTGTTGCTTGCTCTGACTCAGCCTTTGAACAGTCCCAGGTCTCCCCACCCTGGTCTTACCCCGCTGCAGCTGCACTGGGCACCCCAGCCCGGTGGCACTTCCCCAGCATCCAGAACCAGGGACCTGCCACAGGACCAGCCCCAGGCACTCCCCAATTCCTCACCCCCCTCCTGCATGTCCTGACAGCTTTTTGGGACACAAGCAGCACCTGAGCAGCTCTGGACTGGGGGCTCCCACGCTCACTCGTGGGGCTTGAGAGACTAAAGGTTCAAAGCAGCAAAGCTCGACCTTGGGATCTGCTCCATCCTGCTCTCCAGGAATTGGTCCCCTTCTGCAGCCCAAAATCTAGGCTGGTTTTCAATGCCCGAGGCAGGAAAGAGGGAGCAAATTCCTGCCCAGCTGAGACCAGGCGGAAGGTGCAATGCCCACAGACACAATCCCCTACAGCGTAACTGCAGGCACCCAGCTCGCCACACTGCTGATGCAAATTACCAGTTATGAAGTGGAGAAAATTGCTATCTATTTCCCTTTTCATCCATTTATTATAGCTTTCCTTTTTATTGCTAATTATTACTTTCAATATGCCACTGAAGTAGGGTGGGGGTTTCTCTTCTGTGATGTTATCTTGGTGGCTTTTGGAAATAAATCTTAAAAAGTTGTCTTTTTCCACAATTTTCTATCTGCCTTTTCCCATCACCATAGAGTTTTTCTTGTATTTGTGGGGTTTGACTTTTTAAAGCACCATGTATCTTTGTTTACCGAATGGATTATTCTCTGCCCAAATTGAATGTAATCAGGTCATGATCATTGTTCCCTAGGCAACCACCAATGAAATGATAGAGCTATGATCATGAATTAACACTGTTTTAAAAAGTTTAAAAAAAAATAAAAGGCTAACTACAAGGCTTAATAAATCATTGCTGAAAAAAAGGCATTCACAGCAGTGCCACCAGTCACCATGGAGGGCTTTAGTACAATGATCGTTGATCTTGATTCAAGAACTAGGGGAAGACAAAGAACCCCACGCCAGCCTGTAAAGGTAAATTCAAACCAATTTGATGAAGGACTGCTTCTTTTCTGTCAAAATTCTGAGGGGATGCTTTAGTTAATAAAGGAATTGCCATCTGCACCTGTATGGGGTGCGGGAATAACTGGAACTGCAAAGAAGGTTGTGCAGTGGGGGGTGACAGTGAAGGTAAGCCAATTCAGTGCACCCCTGCTGCCACCTACAATGCCAGGGAAAAATGAGAAAAGACCGATTATTGAGTGCACTGTCTTGATGAATGTGGTAGTGAGGAATGTCAGAACGCAGCCAACCTGCCCTGTCGCTCCTGATAAGTGTCCACACGCTTTAAAGAAAAAAACAGCAACAGGCTGCAGAAACCAATCCAAACACGTCAAGCCTCCCAGGGTCATTTGGCAGAGTTTTGGCTTTGCTGGGACTCTTTCGTGTGCTTAGTCAACGTTAGGAACACGTTCTGGTGTTTGGAGGGATTGGGAAGGGGCGATCAGCCTCCAGCAGGGTGAGGTCTGTGCAGAACGCCTTGCCTGGAGACGCCTCTTCCAAGCCCCAGAGCTCTGTGACAGGCTCAGTCACGGGGTCAATACCCCATGTGTTATTTTATGCTGCCTTCCAGTGCTGCTCTACCTTCCACTATCCGTGCACCGAGCTCATTCCTCGTTCCCTGCTAAGCTTTTGTGAGAGAAACTGCTGCCACTCGGCTCTTCGTGGTATGAGCTGTCACCCTCCAGTTCCTCTTCGCACCCCATGGCCATGGTGTTCAGATGGCTCACTGGGACGGGCTTTGAAAAGCAGTGTCATTCCACATGAGCTGTTCTCTGGGAAAAGAAACTCGGGGTCCCTGCTGTGCATCCCCCCCCCCCTCCCCTGAGCCACGGGGCCTCGCGTGCCGGCACCTTCCCCAAGTAAACCTCGTCTCATCCCTCCAGAAGGGAGAGGTCTCAGCGCACCTATGCTTCTTTCATGGCAACACATTGGTGCCTGCTTGAGGTTTATAGGCGTACAACGTACATAAGGGATGGCACGTACGCTGAATATATACAGAGCTACTCCGCCCAGCCCCATGCCACTAATTAACTCTAGCCCTCATTAACTTCTGAGATCCTCTTCTGCAGTCCCGAGGTCGTTTTTAAGCAGCTTGCTGATGTCGCTTCATAAGTAACAACCGAACAGCCGGACCCCAGAGGGAAGCACCGGGGACGCCGCCCGCTCCTGCCCGAGGGAGGCCTGAGGAGACTCCCGGGGCGGCTCCTTCCCGCCCCGGTTCCGGCCCAGGCTCGCCGAGGGCGGCCTGTCCCCGCGCAGGCCCACGCTGCTCGGCCAGTACAAGGCCACCCGTGGCCGAGGAACCGCCACGAGCCCCGGTGCCCCCC
>NW_010972624.1:482124-503259 GCF_000737465.1 Haliaeetus leucocephalus
GGGGGGCGTCCCGGGAGCGGGCCCGGCCTTCCCGGGAGTTGGGGGGAGGAGAGGGGCCGGCCGGGGCCGGGGCCAGGCCCTGCTGCGGGCGCTGCGTGGCCCTGGCCGTTGGGCTGGACAGCTCGCAGGGGCCCGCAGCCGCTGTCGGTGTTCGGTGGGGCGGTCGGGCCGTCGCTAAACCGCCAGAACACACGGCGAACAGACGGCGCGGTGCGGAGGTGAGGACAGTCTGCCCGTGTCCTCCGGGATGGCGGCGACCGGCTGGCCCGCGGGGTCTGGCGTTCCCATGCTGGCCATCCGCCCGTTGCCCACCCTGCCAAGGCGGACGTCAGCGCTGGTGTAAGATCGAGCGGCGGCTGGGCTGCTCCATTACTTGAAGAAATGCGAATCGTTGGGAGCCATGCTTCCTCCTTCTGGTTTTTGGTTTCAAAACCTAAACGCTGCCGGCACCGTGCAGGAGTTCCTGTGTTGTAGGTGGTGTCAGTATCGGCTAAATGTCAATTCTGGATTCTTGGCCTGTTTTGGGGGCCAAAAGAAAGTAGCTAAGTCATCTGGGCTGCCTCTCAGCTGTTTAGCGACTGCTGATCTCTTCTCTCCAGTCTAGTTGTAAACTTCCAAAGGAAGGGTTTCGAACTTATTCCCTGTTGTGAACTTGGAAACTGTTCAGGAGGAATTTTCTCCATTAGTAAGCTTTGCCTGATATTTGGCTTTAGTTTCTTTTTAATTACTTACGCTGTTGCATAACAAAGTCTGGGTATCCACATATGTCTTTAAAAAGATGTGAGGTTAGAAAAAGAGAAAATCAATGTTGTTATTATAGCGGAGGGTGCTTTTATAGAAACACCTTTTGGGTGATGAGCAGCAGATAACCTGTGTTATAGCACTCAGTCTGAGAGCAGGAGAAGAGGAACTACCTCAAGGCCAAGTAATGGGTGCAGATCTTTTTGGAGAAGGAAGGCCACATATAGCTCTAACATTCATGCAGAGCAGAAGGGACTTTGGCATCTCTTACAGAGTTGACAAACTATGAAGTCAGCTGGAGGGAATGCTCAGCAAATGAATCTGGGGGTGCCTTTGAGATTCTACTAATGATTTGTTCTTTACATACCACCTGCAAAGCACCCCACTACTGTAACCATGCCTAGATGCTTCTGTGACTTAAGCAGAACTGCACTCGAAGCATGTCAGGGGTGCTGTGCTTCTGGAGCAAGGTAAGAATTATTTTGTAGTAATCTGGGAAGACACTGTCACAGAGGATGCTTTTGCAAAGAGCAAGTGAAAGAAGCTGAGGATAAGTAAAAGCCAGCTGCACAGGCTGCATTTAATGATGCAGCTGACACTGCAAGTACCTCTTTTCCATGCTCCTGTAACCACATCTGTTCCATCCTTCCACAGCGCAGTCAGCATCTGGAACCTGTCCTCAAAAGCAAAGATACTCCCTCAAACTTGTGAGTTTTGATCTGTTTGGGTAAGGAATAGTGCATAGTGTACTGTGTCCAGGGCCTGACCCACTTGGCCTGTATATGGCTAAGACTGTCTGAGGAATTCAGAGAAAGTGGTCGCAGAGGCTCCTTCTAGCTTAGGATATGGATATAACTTCCTGAGGGTGTCATGCTTGGATTTCAGTAGAAGTTGGCTCTTCCACTAAAGGTGTGAAGAAAATAGATATGAGGACTAAACAAACGAAAAGCCTTCACCACAGAAGGTTGCCTCTTTGATTTACCAGGCTCAGTAATCTCCAAAACTGAATTAGGTGGTGTAAGGTACAGATCTTCATTCATTAATGTCAGACCTACTTTTTTGCTGTATGGCAAGTGTGCACATACCCTCCTGAAGTCTGGCGAAACTGGAGAGGTTAGAATTTGTTGCCTGTGCTGAGGTAATGTGATGAACCAGCACTGAGAGACTCTGTAAGGCCAGAGCACATTTTTAAAACGAACAGTAATTATAGTTGGAGTTCGAGCCAGCTTTCTAGGCACTTGCCAATAACTTGGGTTCTCCAGAAACATGCTATTTCCAGTAATAGCTGTTCTGCAATGGAAATTCAGTTGATTGATTTTCAGGAACAGACAAACCAGAGCAGAAAGACTGTTTTCTTGTCTGCCGTGGCTCTTGGGGGTTGCTTGTCTGTGGGAAGACCAGTGCTGACTAATGGCTCTGTGGGGGACCTTGTGTTGACCCCTCTTGTGGGCACTTGAAAAATCCCTCTCCCTTTTGTCAGAAGAGACATTTAAGAGGATGGAGGAGGAATACAGTGTTAATGAGAAAAGACAGCTAAGTTGCCACAAAACTAGGTGGGAAACTATAATCGCTTCTGTACGCAACACTCCCAACTCCTCTGTTTCGCACCTTTGGCATCTTTTGGCGTTTTGCTTGGTAGGCTTCTGACAGCATAGCCCAGCCCTTGCGGTTGCAGAGGACTGTAGAGTATGATACGGCACATGAGAGCGTTTTGGCTCCTGGGTTTGATGGCTCAGATCAGCTCACCAGGCAAGGTGCAGAATAAAATATCCTCTGGAACATGGTTGGTTGTGTTGCCTGAGGCCTGCTGATCCTCCAGCTACCTTGGCCAGTTGTGTGGGTAGGGCCTTTGGTATCAAACCTGCCAGGATATAAAACTGCTGGCTCCTCCCATGCATAATAGCATCTGTCCTAAGTTAGCCTGCAGTATGCTGAGTATGTATATACATGTGTGTAGGCAAACACATACATATTGACTGTAAACTATATGTATTTCAGGTGACTTGATAACAGCAGTAGTAAAAGGGCACTTACTGGTTTAAAAATATGCTCATAAGATTTCCACACATTACCCAAACACTTGGATGTCACAAATACAGACCTTCTTACTTGTCTCACTTTCTGACAGCTAGAATAAAATGTTACAGTTCTTTGTTGGGACTTGCCTGTTTGCAGAAATAACCTCATCTGTGCTGTGGATAAGAAGGTCACCTCTGGCTCCTTTTAACATAACAGCTTTGGGACTAGAGCTCACTCTACATTGCCAGATGATCTACATTATCTAGATGCTTTTAACCCACAGACAGAAGTGGTAGTGCTTGAAATGTCCAATGTGAGACATCCACTCCTTTGTTCTGTGCTGATGCTCAGAGTTTATGTGGTTGTTAGGCACAGCATTAAATAGTGAACTAAAAGACCTCAGCTCTGTTCTCAGCTCTGTCGCTGATCTGGTATTTGATTTTTTGGGGGGGTTGTTGCTTTATTTAAAATGAGTAGTGAAGGTCTTGTAGCAATCTTGCCCAAGTTTCCCTTTCTAGCAGGGTGTGTGTGGCTGAAGTAATGCTCCTCCTTCCTGTTCCCTTTAGGATGTCAAAGATGGCAGGATCTACAATGAACAGAATTTCTTCCAGCGAGCTGCGAAGGCAGGCACAGGTTGGTGCTTCTTGGAGGGGTAAGGACTAGGCTGCTTGTTAGGAAAACTGGCATCCCTCTCTCCTCAGTTATGTGAGTCTCTGGGAAGGCCAGGCTAGAATAAACTACTTCACTGCTTGGTTAGTGGCAGAGTGCTGGGAAGTTTGGCCAAGAGCCTGCTCTCCCAGGAGTCTCTGTGTACAGAGGACACCACAGTGTTGGCATTTTTAAGCTTTCTTGGTCTACCTGTGCTTTGTCTTGATCTCACTGGTAGCTGTTCAGCCCTGCAGCCTGACCTGCCTTGGCTCCCTCTCTGTTCTGTGCCCCTTCCATGGGCATTTCTGTCAGTTGCTGTCTGGTATTTACTCCATTGACCCAAAAACCTGAGCAAGAGCAAAGCTGACCAGAGAATGTGGGCAGGGGTGATGGAGGAATTCATGTCAAACCTGCACTTCTGGGAGGACTGTAAAAATCTGCTTCTCCATCCCTCTCTCTCTTCCCCCTTCTTGTTTTACCTAGCCCTATAGCAACCACATGCCTTAGCCTGCTCTGGTATTCCCAGCATCCTTTCCGTCTTATTCTTGCTCTGCAGTGCTATGTGCATTGACATGCCAATACCCCAGCACATTAGGCTGGCATTTCTGGGACAGAATCAGTACAAGAGAGGCTTCCTGCTGTCAGCTGCCCAGGGCAGAGTAGGCCTTTGGAGAAAGGGCATCCCTGACTGAGTGCCTTTTTTCTGGAGCTCCTTAGCAGCATCTGCTGCACTCTGTCCTCTTCTCTCCCCTTCTAGTGGAGAAGTGGAAGAAGTGGCACTTTGTGCCATTGCTGGGAATCCCCAATTGCGTTGGCTTTGGACTGCATGCAGATAGCTACAGGTGAGGTGACTGCGAGGGGCACAGCTGAGCTCTTTTGTCCACAACTGCCATCTTCTTGGGCTTTCCCTCTTCTCTCCTTGCTGTCTGCTATTCCTTTTCTCATTGTCCCCTGGACTCCTAACCTTTATGTACTGCTCCTATCTAATTTATTAACAAATGGTTTGCCTCTCTCATTTTCCTGCTTCCTTCAGTCATTATGTTGCTGGTGAAGTCATTGCTTTTGCTGCTTCTGCCCTTCAGGCCAGGGGACACGTTATTCCTGCCTTCTAAGCTTGATTACACAAAGGGGAGACTATATCTGCAACACATGATCAATATGTCTTTCCTTTTCAAGAAGTGTTCTGTTACCAAAAGTTGGGGAAATGTTTGCCCAGGTCAACCTGAAGGAGGGTCTAATCCAGGTGGATTGCTTGACGAGTGTCTGTTGCAGGGTTTCCAAATCAGGTAGGTACTGCTACGTGCTAAGCTCTTGTCTCTTGTAGGTTTTTGGTGTTCTCTGACTTAGGGCGAACTCTTCAGTCCGTCCTGAATGATGGCTTACACCTACTGAGGGAGAAAGCAGCTTTTCAGATTGTAGTCCGGCTGGTATGTAGAGAACCAATACTTTCTAAGACACTTTTTCAGAAAAGACCTAAAACTTTCTTCTGGATCTTTCAAAGGCGTTTTAAAGCTGATCCAGGGGGTTGGCTGGGATCTCTAAGTAGCATCTCTCAAGCCTGTTGTAAACTTGAGTAGCATCTTTTGAGCAATATGTCACCTTGAAGGAATTTGGGGTAAGGAGAATGAGAGAAACCTGACACCTGAAAATTAGAGGCTGTGAGACATAGTGGTTTTTGTGCTCCTCCACACAGCTTTGGGGAGCTGGGGAGGGTCCAACTCAGTGATAGCCAGGGTGCTGAAGGAGTCTGCGTGGTTCTGATATGCTTACGCCTCTTCTGTTTACTCCTAGCTAGACTGCCTGGAGTACATTCATGAAAATGAGTACGTTCATGGGAACATCACAGCTGAGAACATCTATTTGAACCCAGCAGACCTCACACAGGTAAGGAGCAGGAGCAGAGTTGCAAGGAAATGGCAGTGAAGGTGGGCTTGTGAAATGGGATAGAGCAACACCCAGGTTCCTGTGGCTGGGCAGGGGAGCAGTGCACTCTGTGCAGTGCTCAAGCAGGTGCTGTGGCGCAGGATTGTGGGCTACACTGTAAGTGGAATTCACACCACACACATGCTCAGATGTGTACTTCCTGATGTCTTCTAGGTGACCCTAGCAGGCTATTGCTATGCGTTCCGTTACTGCCCAGGAGGGAAGCACGTGGCTTGGCGCGAAGGCAGCAGGACCCCTCATGAAGGCACGATAGAGTTTATCAGTCTGGACAGCCACAAGGGAGCAGGTGAGTCTCAGTTTATAACGCAAGCCAGCAAAGCTCAGCTAGAGCTGTTACTGTGGCAGTGCTCTCTGAAGCTAGGGCTCCCTGCTGGCATTTCTGTTATTGCTGCTTTCCAGGCATTCACATGCACCTGGAATGAAGTTCTTATTTGGGCTGATTTCTCTTGCCTCTGGGCTGCTGTGTTGAGATTTGCCACATCACTCCAACTGGAGCAAGAGGTGCAGGGATGTTGCTCCTCCATCTGGAGCCTTGGCTACTGCAGGTGCGCAAGGAATAGAAAACAGGGCTGCTTCATGCTGGCTTAGCAGGGATCTGTTTCAAGCCAGACTGGATCCCTGCCCAAAACAGATTTGCAGCAGGCTCTGCTCTGACCTTGAAACAGTGAGAGCTGGAAAGCCATTTAAATTAGCCAATTCCTCTCCTGGTTGGGATGTGACTGTTCTCTCCTAGTGTTCAGACTGGGCAAATATTCCCCCAGAGGCTGGCAGGTGATTCCTCAACAGTGTGAGTTAGCGGGCTCGCAGAAGTATTGATATCTCAGAGCCCATCTTACTGAAGCTCTTGCATTTCTTTACTTCTGCTCTTTAGACTTGTGCCCCTTGATGAGGCTGCCCATTTTACAGAAGGGGTACCTCAAATAGAGACTTCCAAGGTTGCGCAGTGAGTGCTGGAGTCTTTACTCTCTGGAGGAGAGGTGCTAGCCCAGGCCTCTTCCGGAATGGCTAGCAAACTGTTTTTTTCACACGTGAATATCTCTTCCTTCCCATCAGGACCATCTCGCCGGAGTGACTTGGAATCTCTGGGCTACTGTCTTCTGAAATGGCTCTCTGGCTTCTTGCCTTGGTCTGAGGAGCTGGACAAAGTAGAAACTGTGGTGGAGAAGAAGGAAAAGTAGGAGAAATCATCTACTCTCTTGGGAAATGCTCAGCAGAAAGCAGTGAGGGAGGTTTTGAGACTGAAATCACTCAGTCATAGTACACTACTGGGATGCGGGTAAATCCTGCTGTAAAGGCTGAGCCTGGCCAAAGGGTGTTTGACAAACCCTGGTTTCTGCTCCATTCAGAACATGGCCATCTGAATTCAGCCTTTTTTATTTTTTGTCCCTATTGCCAAAGACAGCCTGTTCAGGTGCCTGCTCCATTTCTTCTCATCTGACAGCACTCTGCACTGATTATTCCAGGTACAAAGGGGATGTGAAATGCCTTCTCCGACTGTGCTTCAGGCAGAAGAGACCCATTCCAGGTATGGGCTTGCTCTCTGTGACAGTGGGACTGGGGAAGGAGGATTGACTGTACCTGAAGCTAGAACCTTCTCTGTGCTGGGATGCTAGTCCAGGATGGCTTCCACTGGTGATGGTGACCAAGCATTGCATGGACTGGTTGACAGGCTCCTCCTGTGAACAAATCCCTTGTCTTTACAGCAAAACAAGGAGGGCTGCTACCCATTATCTGTATTCATGAGCCTTGCTGAAGAGGCAAGTGTTCTGGTGTCTTTAAAAATGCAGTATTTGGGGCTAGAGGTCATTTCCCCATCCTGTCTTTGAGCTTCATATTAGTCTGTGGTTTTGTTTTCCCTCTCTGCAGCTGGCCAAGGTAGGTGGGTGAAGTGTCTACAGGGAGAGCAGTCTGAGAAGGCCATTTAGCAGCTTTGTAAAGAGAATTGGAGTGCTGTGCTGCTCCATGCAGTGATGTACCTTGCTTTGCAGATGCCCTGCAGAGCTACCTGCAGCAAGTAATGGCACTAGAGTATGAGGAGAAGCCTGACTATGAGGCCCTGCGGCAGCTCTTCAAGAAGCCACTGGAAAAGATGAAAGCTTCAGCTTATGACTCTCTGGATATCAAAATGGTGCCCTAAGTAAGTGCCAGTAGTTTAGATTGGAGCAGCACAAAGTACTTGTCCCCCTCTACTGCTGTGAGCACAGGAGCAGCACAGTGCTGCTGACCTGCTCCATCTGCCCTGGAGTGCTGGAGGCAGCAGTCAGGAGGTGAGGACAGAGCAGGTTGGTCTGTGAAACCTCCCCAGGTGAGACCTAGGGGCTCCTCCTGATCTGTGAAGGGAGCACTGCCCCTCCAGCATTCCTGATTAAGAGACCAGTCCAGTGCTACACAAAGCTGGGCTTAGCCTGTGTTACAGTGTGTGTTTCCACAACCTTCTGGAAATACTTGTCCTTGGAGGAATATAACAGGGGTTAATAAAGCAAAGGCTGAATGGTCTGCAGGGATGTGGAGGTGTTAACATAATGCAGACTGATACAATCTTGTCCTTTCTAATTTTTTTTTTTTTTTAAAGAACCAACCCTCTGGGCTGTATCTTTTGCTTTTCCTTTTTAGAAAGCAGTTTGTAGTTCTGGTTTTATTGCCTCAGGCCTGTGGCTCTCCAGACCCAGGTACTCTGTTTTATCCATGAGGCACTTCCAAGATTGAGGCTTGAGACAGATCTGGTTTTAGGCCAGGCCTGCATCAGCCAAGGCCACTGGATTAAGCAGCAAGCCCCAGGAACATGGAGCTAGCTCCTCATCACCTAATTTACTCTTCCTGGGAAGTAATTGAACTGATTAATGTTCCTGTCTAGTGTCTTTCAGAACAAGAAAACTTGCACAGGAAGAGTTCAAAGCTTTCTGCAGTGTGAGGCCTTTCCTGCTGATATTTAACTTTTATGTACCTGTTTTAGAACTGAGAGTTTTTTTAACAAGTGTTTTCTTCCAATTTTAATGTGACCCAATGCTGAATTTTGAGCTGCTGCTGCAACAAGTTAATGATGTGAAGACATTCCTGCATGGCAAGTCATTGTAAGCAGTAGCTGGAGAACTGCAATGTAGCCACCAGGAGAAGGGTGAAGCCTGGCACAGAAGTAAATCAGGGACTTGTTTTTTTAACTACAGTGGCAGTACCTAGTTTTGTAATAAACTTTGTGGACAAGCACCCAAGGCTGCTCTCTATTTGTTATTTGGCATGCTCAAGGCCTTTTCTGTAGGCTTTCTGGGGCTGCTGTAGAGTTGTGATGGTGGATTGAGCCCCATGCTACTTGTTGTGCAGGGTGTTCTCCCAGCTGCTCATATTATTGAAGTAAATAGCCTACAGGCAGTCCCAGCTGCAACTTAATCCTAAGAATTTAGCTCAGAGCTAACCTCTGACTTTATCCCCAAACATCCCATCAGTTCTCCAAGCCCCAGGTCAGTGAAACACCAGTCACTGAAGTAAGACAAGAAGCCATCTATATTAAAAAAAAGTTTTTTATAAAAAAGTCACTACACTGTGTGTATCTGAACTGTTGCCATCTGCCACAGTAACTTCTAAACAAAGGAAGAGTCATGGAGTCCAGTTCCAGTGTTAAATTCAGTGACGTCTCGTGGAAGTCTTGTACCTTGGTATTTCAATGCTCACTACCTGTTTGTAAAGAGAAGGCTGTTTTCCTAATGTTCACAGGCTGAAGGAGCTTTAACCCAGGCTTGCTAGGCTGAGGTCAGTGTAGGTGGCTTCTTCAAATTGTTACTGAAGCAGCACAGATTTCATTTTTTATAAGAAAAGCATACGCTGCCCTTGCAGATTAGGAGCTAGTAGCAAGGCTTAAATGAGGGCTTTCAGTAAGACAAACTGTCTGCCCTTACTGCCTGTTTCTAGTGTTCAAGTGATGTGTGCTTCCCTTGAGGACACATTAATGGAAATAGCAAGGAAGACTCTGCGAGACAGGAAATGAAACTGAGCCACTGGCTGCAGGTGGCAGTTCACCCACGCTGTTCCAGCAGAGACTAACAGTTCACAGAGATCACATTACTGTAGTACTGGGCAGTGAAGCATTAAGGCACAGAAGGAAGATTTTTTCAGGCGAGAACATGGCAACTAGAGCCAGAGGCAAACATGGTTAAAAACCATCTGAGAGGTAGGTAAAAAAGATGCTCAAACTTGCAGTGAGCCTTTGTTTACCTCTTGACTGTATTCATAAAAACCTCGTATCAGTGCAGCAAATGGTATATACATAGAAGGAAGCACCAGCTGAGTGAGACAGTACCTGGCCAGAAGGAAAAGGCAGCACAACCTCAAAAAGGTCTTTCAAGTGGAAGAATTCAAGCATAGTGTTACATCCCGTAACTTGAGAACCAAAGTCAATTCCTTTCTTTTATAGTGCCAGGCCTCACAGCGAAGCAGGGGACATGACAAGTTCTTTCCTATCACCAAGCAGTAACTGGTGAGGTATGACAAAAATGAGCTATAAAATTTCCTTTGTGGAGAAGAATCTTAAGTTTGCAGAGGATCAGACAATAGGGAATACTTTAAAAAGGCAGCTATCAAGGAAGGAAGTGGCCCAGAAGTGAGCTACAGAATTAGAAGATAGGTATAGGCGAAGTTGAGGGGAAGGGCTCTTTTTGGAGGTATTGACAATTATTCACTATCATCCCTGTATGACTACAACAGAAATACTGTTTCCAGGAATCCTAGAAAAGGAGAGAGCATGAAGAAATCAGAGGCTTAAGAAGCCCAAGTTCAACCTTTCTTCACTGTGTTCTGCCACATTTTTTCGCTTGACTTGCCTTCTGTCACACTTGCCATCACTAGGCCTAGCACAGACTGACTGTAAACATGATTCCAGGTAGTGAGGCAGGCATGGCTTCTTGTTCATTGCACTGCCAAGAGGCAGTGCTGAGGTAGATTTAAGAGGTACTCTGAGGCTGCCTTCTGTAGAAGATGTAGGACTGGCACTGTTGACAGAAGAGTAGCCTGAGCTCCCTTCCATGTTAGGATTTCTTGGGGTGAGATATGCTGAAAGGCTGCGAGTGTCATCCAGCAGCTTAGCCTCCCTCAGTGGTGCCATGTGCCCAGACCACTCTACAGCTAGGGTGTCTTCATCACTGGAGTCCTGACAGCAGTGCTCCGCAGGATCCATATAGACCACCGTCACATCCAAGATCCCACTGGGACCTGTCACTGCAGGATAAAAGAAAAAGGTTAGTGTGGATTTGGTCAGCACCAAGCAGGCACTCATCACAGAATCAAGCAAAAAAGAAAAAACAACAAACAAGCAAGGGTGTAAACCTTATGTCTACTTAGACACAGAGGAGAGGGTAGAGCACTAAGTTCACCCTCATTTAAAACAGTAACTTTCCCCCCCCTCAGACCATTGAACAGCCAGTCCCAGAGTCAGCAGAACAGGTAATACAGTGTTTCTAACACAGTGGGCCATTACTCATCTTTGGTCCACTATCAGCAGTATCTGAAAACAGTCTCACTTTGAAATACTAAGCAGCTACAAAACCCTTCATCATGTTCTGAAGCAGTATAAAGAAAGAGAACAGGTATATACCTCTAAAATAGTTTAACAATTATAACCACTGGGGAAGGGGAAGAGTTTTTCCAACTGGTCTCCAGCTGAAAGTTCAGGCTTCTGTTGCCTGAGAAACAGTTTTAAGCAAAGATGAAAAGACAGATTTAATTCTCTTGTCTGCTTTTTATAAGGAGAATAAAAAGCCTCACCATCTCCATCTCTCTCGCCTTCACTTTCCTGATCACCTTCATAACCAGAGCAGGAATCTAAACTCCAGTCTAGGAAGTTATCTAGAAGACTTTCTTCCTGGGTGGATAGCTCTGCTGTGGGTGTAGTCACAAAGCTGCCCCTGTCATCCTGAATACTGTCTTCCCTCCTCCTGTAGCAGGAAAATCCAGAAGTCACACATGAAAAGCCAGGTCTTCTTTTCCAGCTCTTTTAATAGGTATGTCAAGGTAATTGTAGAAAAATTGACCACATTTAAGAATGAAACCTCAGGATACCAAAGAAGAAAAGCTCATGCTAACCTTCAGAGACATTTACAGTGATGAGTTATACTAGCCTTTTAGTTCTCTTTCCAGAGGGAGAGCTAAGGAAAGTCTGAATCTCCACCACATTCGTGTGCAAAGGACTGGGCTCTGGGTCCTCTTGTTTCATACCCAACAATGAACAGAGCTGGCTGTAACCCATCATCTAAAAAAAAAAAATAAAAAAAATCAAAGAACCAGTAAGAATTAGACCATGAGATTCCCAGAAAGAGGCTATTTATTTTCTAGGAGAAATCTATCCCAGTGAGTTCTTCCCACATGTATTCAAACAAAGCAGTTATAGTCCCCACAGATCAAGCTTAAAACTACCACTTTATTTAGATATTCTCTCCTCCAAAAGTCTAAAGTTAGAACCCACTTCCCATTATTTGAAGTTTACTACATCCTGCCATATGGTAGCTTTGCTCTGGGTGTCAGACATCAGCAAATGAAGACAAAGAGCTCACCCACCTTTTCTTTGCCTATTTCTTCATAACGCTCATCTTCAAATCGTTGTTTCACTGCAGTTAAGGACACCTGCCTATAATCCTTTGGGACATCATCATGAAAACTGGAAAGAAAGATCAAAGCCCCAGTCTTAGAATGGATTATATGAAACAAGGTTAACAAAACCTGCCAATTAAGTACTTTCCCTCTGTCCCTCTCAGCTCTGTGCTAAAGAAGTTGGTGTTTCAGCAGAGCTGCTAAGCAGCTAGCCAGGACACTTCGTTTCTACACATATGAGCATCTAATTCCTTTTCTGTTCCTTGAGGTAAACAAGATATTTGCCTTGTACTCTTTAAAAAAATGAGCTACTTTAGCTACTGGAACTCCTCCTGAAGCACACCACTAAGCCAGTTGCAGTCTTATGAAAATAGTGCTGTTTGGCAAGCTGAAACCTGTCAAGCCTTGAGGAACATCACACTTTCTGTAACCCAGGGCCACTACCAGTTTGGAGAAATACAATAGCTGTCCCTGAACTGGCCCCTAGGCCTTAGTGCCTTGTGCTGTGGGGAGCAAGGCACTTTCCCAAAGCCACCTCCTTCACTGGGAAGGGCTGACTGTATAGGTGCAGTATGCCTGCAAGAGCTGGGATTCAAGTACTCAGGTGCCCTCCCAAAAGGGTTCCAAAACTATTACCACTTTTGGTGGAGGCTTAGCACACAGGGCAACAAGTCTTCAAGAGAGAAACCAGTGCACTCAGACAGCTGGCTGGTCCAGGGGTGTGCTGGAAAAGAGAATACAGATTACCATTTCACAAAGCTTGGTAGTTCTGTAATCAGACGCACTTTTTTTTTTCTTAATGGGATAAAGATCATGATCTTTACAAGCTTATGCCTGTACACAGTTGTAACAAATTCACAGTTAGCTTCAAGGATAGGTTTACCTGCCAAACTGAAGTTACACCTAAGTATAGAAATCTTCAGTCTCGTTTAAACACAAAGGTTGCATAGTCTGATGCTAATATTCTTGTTCATCATAGCTATTATGGGGTAAAATAGACTGAGCTCAACTCTTCAATTCTGAAGTCTTATACCTTTCCCCTTCTTCCCCCTGCCCCTCTCCCCCAGCCCAAGTGATTCAGACATCTTGCCTAAAGACAAAGCAACACCAGAAATACCCCAAAGGCTGCCTAAAAAGACAAGGCAGACTGAGATACCATGCTGTAGCTCCAATTAAAAATTAAGGTCCCTTACCTTGCCTGTGTAGTATCTTAGCCAGCAGCAGTGCTGCAGCAGCCAGCCGAGCTGGGGAATACACACAAAGACTTGTGTTTAAGAGTGACAGTTCACAAATGAAGCTGTAAAGGTGAAGAGTTCTTCTCTCCAGTGAGACTATGTTTGACAATACTTCTTTGTAGTCCACAATGGTAGGTATCTAGTGCAGAAAGGAGAACAGAGGTTGGAAATACAAGATGAGCACCAAGTATTTAGAACAGTTGTTTCCAGGAGATGCTGTTTTCATTACATTAGGGTTTGGGTTTTGTTTAACTACTATACTGACATTGAAACATTCTCAAGTGAAAGAATAAATGGCCTCTTAAAACTTAGATTTTAATCTCTACAGAAAGGCAGAGGGTTTTGTATCTGCATGCTCGCCAGAGGTGATTGAGAACACTCACATAAAACCCCAACATCTTAGATAAGGATAAGTGCTAATTACAACAGCCTGACCTCAATAGCAGCCCAAAGGGTGAAATATTCCATCCAACTTCCAAACTCACCCTTATCTTTCCTTCTAGGGCAGAAATGATCTCACCCATCATTCTGACCAAGTCTTCATACTTGTATGTGTTGTCTGTTAGCCACACAGCTTCCCGTATTGTCAAGATCTCTTTGCTGATGAAACTAAAATATTAAATAATATTAACAGTTAGCCCCAGAAGTAAGGGAATTTGTGCACCTGTGCAGTAATGTTTTTGTGGCTGATAAATGCACCCAAGATGACCAAAGAGTTAAACAACTTTATAAGGTACTTTCCCAGGTACAGACCAGGAAAGAACGAACAGCAGCTCTTCATTTATTTCACCTTTAAGCTGGAACCACCTACTAGAATGTTCTTAATTTCTCATTTATGAAACCTCTCCTAGGTTAAGATGCAAGATATTAAGGAAACTAACACAGAAGAATAACTTTCCACCATACCATGCAGTTCATCTGAGCATAATACACTAAACTATGTAGCAACACCACTGCAGTTGTTCCTTACAGGGTTACTTGTGCTAACATGGCATGAGACTTCAGTTGCTGATGGAATGCATTTAGACCAATCCACCACTATGGAATTTTTTCATATTTAAAAACACATTTTGTATCTCATTTGCAGAGGTTGTGTCTGTATGCAAACACAGTTCAAGCAACAGTCAATGTAGAGGGAAGCCAAAGATTCTTTCTAGTATTATTATTAGCAAGGGGCAGGGTGGAAGCTTGAGCTGCAGAAATGACTTTGAATGATCACAATAACCACCTCTGTTCACCATTCAGAACCCCTACCGTGTGCAAATGACCATGCAGGCTATTCCCAAAAGCTGGAGTCGAGCTCGAGGTACAGGTCTCAGCTTCAAATAACGATCCACGCACCCCACTGTCATGTGAAGGCATAGGCTAGAAAAGTCTTTCATGGTAGCCACTTCTACCAGCCAATCAACCAAGATGTACCTAGAAAAGAAAGACATAATCTGTGCAGTTAAAAGCCATTCAAACCCATGCTGAACATCCTCCCCACGCCTAGTTACTGAGTCCCTTCTCCACTCAGAAGTTCCAAGCCAAGAAATTTCACCAAAAGAATTTTCAGAAAAATGACATATTGCACTGAGATAAGGATTTGCAACCAGATGCCTGTTATTCTCTGAAGAGTCAATGGTCTTAAGTTGTCTGTGAAATGGAATTAGAAACTATCCTGTAATAGGCACTTGCACAAAAAAATGGTAGGGCATACCAATTAGGAGGCTAAAGGACTCCTAAGATAACTAGAGAGTAACTATAGTTCTAACAAGTCAAACAGTGCCTCCAGTTCTTGAAGAACTTGTTAGTCTTGACAAATGCAAGAACTTACAAGTCCAGAAAAAAAACCTCACACACTTCATTTCAGTTCTTCATCAGGGCTTGAAATAAAGGCTCTGATACTTCCTCTGTGAAATGTCATGTGTTTCTCTGATTGTACACAATGCATCACAGAAGAGTAAAGCAAAAAATTCCATCTTCCAACAGACCTCATTCTAGATTTGTTTCCCTCTACAGATGTGGAAGGAAACAGGCAATGGTGTCTGCTCCGTGGCCTGACTCCTGGATCTGAGTTTTTACCTCATTGTTTCATTCATTCCTTTCTGCACAGTGAAGATACTTTGCTTGCTGATAGGAAGGGAAGCTTGAAAGATTTGAGACACCATTTCACTGGAAGATTTTGCTTCTAATCCTAGTTGGTTTCCATTCCCACAAGCTTTGGCTAAAGCTATCTGTAGTAGAGAACACATAAAAAAAGTATTTTTTTTTTATCAAATACAAACTAAGGCAGCACAGGACGGTCCTGTAATTTTCCTGCAGAAAACAGAGAGCAAACATGACAAACTACTTGAATCAGTAGTTCTTAGTGTGGCTTAAATGTTGAACACGCATTATTTGGACACAGGCTTTTAAGTCCATCAAAAGATGCATCTTTACTCAGATTCTACCACAGACATGCAGTATTTTCCAAAAGAGGGGGACCTGCAGAATAAATACACACATGCACATATAGATACCATTCAGCCATTTTGACCCTGCTTCTAAAGGGAGGACTCTAAACCTACAACAGCAGCATAGAAGAGACCAAATAAAGACTGTTTTCCTGGGAAAAGTCAGTCTTACCTGTGCTTCCCAGCAGCCCTTTGCTGCATAGTCTCGTAGCTTCCTGAGACTTTGGAGGTATCTGCCAGGATCTGACATCTACAGAGAGGAATGTAAACAGATTTCAAAACCCATTACATTTACACAACGAACAGAAGGATTGTAGTATTAATATCCAGAGAAAAACACCGCCTGTGGGTACATATATTATTTCAGCAACCAGTCTGTTTCTCATCACGATGACAATGTTGTTTTGAAGAAACTTTCTTCAGTTCTTGCTCAAGGTCTCACAGGAAATGAGACAGGTCACTTGAGATTCCATCATGAGAGCTTTGGCAGATTTATTAATGGCAATGCAGGCAGTCTCCCCCCTCCTGTTCCCAAGTGAGCCATATAACCACTAGTCAACAGTGCCTATGTCGAGCAAAATTAGTATAAAGGAACTTCTGCTTGCACCTCAGCTACCACTGCTCGTAGACTTGCTTACTTTAAACACCAAGGCAGACCAAAGCTCATTTGAGAGATTTCTCAGCGCTCTCCTTGTTTATGAAGTAAGCTCTGAGGAACAGCAGTTTCTTTGTGTACATTCATTGTGCATAACAGAGGTCCAGAAATTACAGTGAAAAAGTTGTTTTGAGACAAAAAAAACACTACTTACAGCAGCCTTTCTGTTACTTTCCCAAAGGAGGTAGGAACTGTTTAAACAACCCTGCTTTGAAGATTCTTCAAACATTTCAAGGGATTCCTTTCTTTTTTCTTCATCCTACAAAGAAAAGGCATGACAGTATTTTTGCTGTCCAGCCAACTGGATGCCAGATCTCAATACTTCAGAAGCTACAGAACAGCTCTGTAATGAAAGCTACAGAGCAGAACCAATCAGTTGTGAGTCCCCTTCAGACTATGAGGGGTACTCCCACATCCACTCAGTGCTGCCATTTGAAGATCCAGGCTCAGGAAGCTGTTAGTGGTTTTCCTCAGCTAGACAAAAGCTTTTTGGCTTGCTTGCCACTGAAGGTTTTTTTTTTTTTTTTGATACGCATTATGACTGGAAGGCTTCCTTTGAGACCTGAACACACTGCAAGCCCGTGATCAAGCCAAAATTAATTTCATCGTTTGTAAAATTCAATAAACTAAGTTGATAATGTCCCTTTAAACAGCCAGTAAATTAAACTCATGAGAACAGAAATCCCTAGGCCACTTGAGGAATATGAGAGCATTTGGCTGATTTTTTAAAAAAAACCAACCAAACAAACCCAAGGTAAACAGCACTAGCATCACCAAAAAAAGTACCCAAACACATCAAATCAGTAATACTGCTTACCTCAAAGAGACTCAAGATCTTAGCCAAGCAGTGGAGAATAGATCCTTTTTGAGCCTGAAGAAAGCATTAAGATAAAACATTTATAAAGATAAACAAAGAACAATAGCAACTTTTGCTAGTAATTCCAGACTACAATTTAGTTTGCCTTTCAATCATTCTTCCCCCTTTCTTTTCTCAAGAAAAGTTATTTCTGAGACAGTACTGAGTCTCTCAGAAGAGACAGTACAGGCCTCCAGCACTCATGATACACCAAGTGCAGTTCGGCAATAAATTCATTAAAGTGATTGATCCACAGTCATTTAAGTAACAAGAGCATACGAGCTCCTTGGGGAAACAAAAATATTTTTTCCAAAATAACTAGATACAGCAACCAGCCTATGTTAAAATAAAGGGCAGAAAGAAATCTTACTTTCTCCAACTGACACTCTGCTTTGAGACTCTCATAGACCACAGCTTTACAACAGCTTCCACTCAAGGACCAGGGAGGACGGATAAAAAGCCAGATAAATGGGGCTGCGCACACATTCAAACGCTCCGCCAGACTGAAGAAATGAGATGCCTTTAATCCATTCACTTCTGCACGACCCTCGTCGGAGATGGACACTGAACAAAAAACCCACCAGAAATCATTTAGAGTTTATTCACAACACGTGCTAGGCATTTAGTCAGGCCAAGATAGACAATAGGATACAATCAGGAAAAGATTGAATAGCATCTTCCCTTTAGAGCCTTAAAAATCATGGAGATGGCAAAAGAAGAAAAATCTTACTACAGTCAGTCTCTAGGAACATATAACCCTAAGCTGCGGGGCAGGGGGCACGTTCTGCAAATACCAACATTCAAAGCAATGTTAATTCCTGTCAGTGTACAAACAGATTGGTATACAAGTCACCTGCCTTGCCAGTACCCTCTGCAAGGAGGCTTGTCCTGTGGATTGTCAGTCCTTTTTGTTACATTTATCACACCAGGTAAGTAGCCAAGTTTGATCAGAAATTTACAAAGGGTAACTTCTAAACATGAATTCATAAGCTATGCATTGACTTCTTTTCTAAAAGAGCTGTGCACTATACTGTCATTTAACACCTAGCAGTTTAGTGGCCAGTGCTTAAGCTGCACTGAAAGGTAAAACGAAGAGGCACCATAGTCAATGCGACCTAACCATTCGCTGAAGGCAGCAAGCTAGCTCTGCACTTCACTGCTCAAGAACCTGGGTACAAAAGCATCAGTGTTTGAGATACAGAAGAAACAGCTTTTTAAGCAGCCAGTAAAAGTGCCAACTTTATTATGAGACAATTAGTCTGATCTGTATCTATAAACAAGCCTTTAGCTCATCTACCATGTCCTTCTGTCATGTCATCTTCCCCAAACACCTGAGTACAAGCTTCCACACTTACAGCCTTCATTGTATAGGTACGCTATCCCCAGCTTCACAGCAGCTTCAAAGTTACCCCTTTCAGCAGCCCTGAATGGGAAACAGAGAAGATACTTGAGGTTGAAATCAGTAGGTGCTTCCAGGCCCACGTCCTCAAACAAGTTACTTCAGTGGAGGCCAGGCTGTGCATTTGGTGATCGCCAACCATAAGCATATGTGCTTTCACTACAGAAGTTAAACATAAGTTATGCTGAGGGTCTTCTTGCTGTAACACTTTTCTATGCCAATGTCCAGGATAATCTGACAATTCATAGGAATGTTTCCCATTCCCATGCAACATCCCCAACACCAGAATGCAATAACATGTTTTGGTACTTGCACCTTCAAGGACTTCATCAAGCCCTCGTGCTCCTCCCTTCCAAACTGATGTGCACGTAGTAGTCTTCTTCAGAAAGAAGATCATACATGCACCAAAGAAGCAACAGGCAGAAGTAAACCAATTATCATGACGTTTAAACTGATGTATCCCCTTCAAATCAGAGGGATAAAAATATGTTCTCCATCATTTTTAAGCAGGTTTATCATTAGCCTTTCAAACATCACTTGTTTTAATACTGAAATTTACCCATTTTTCAATATGCTGGTTTGTACAAGAAGTGACCAAGCCAACTCAGACTTAGAAATATGGTTATGCTCTTGAGCCTCTGATCTCACTTGCACATTCATATGAAAGCACCAGTAACAGATTTTAGTTAGTGTGCTATGTTCCAATATGGAATATTAATGCCCTTAAAGAGAAATAACTTTGGTGTAATAACTTCAAACATGCTCTTCTACAATGTCAGACAAATTTGATTCTTGAACCTTACCTTTCAAACATCTTCAGATTGTTTGGAGAAGGCCATATTCCTTGGAAACTTGCACATGCCCAAACACTAGCATGATTGTCCACAAGGTATTTAAGATGCGAGTGCACCTGCAAGGGAGGAGCGTAAAATAATAATTACTAAAATAAAGGGACCAGCAGAAAAATAGTTCTTTGCAATCTAATTTTAGATAGGCAACTAATTAATCACAAGTTATGATTAACTCATTACCTACCTAATCACCATTAAGGCAAGAGGCGCCAAACCAAACTAATTTGTTCAGCCACGGTGATCTAGCAGGACAATACCCACAGAAAATTTACATAGAGCACTCAAATACTGCTGCTAATCTTCTTAAGCTTGAGTACTGAGAAATAAAACTGCTAATGGGATAGCAAAAATCTAATTACTGCATGTATTCTTTGGTTTTCTTCAGGTTTACTCTGACACAAGAAGCCAGCCTTTTCTGTGTGCAGTCCTGGCTCCTAAAGGCAGATAAAAGCCATGGTGCATGACAGAGGGGAAGCAGTAGCAGACTCACAGCTCTGACAGAGAGGATATCCTCAGCAGGAAGGCCCTTCAGAACATGAAACAGAACATCCTCGGGCAGACTTAACAACGTCAGGACTCGAGGCCGTTTTCTTACCCTTCGCTTTGAAGGGAAAGAAAAACACCTGGAACATCTACAGTGAATCACTGGAAAACAAAAAACACAGGACACCTCCATTAGTGGTGGAACAATACGAGGGGAAAAACGCACTACGGAGTATATGCATACACAAATATGCGTTTACTCAGGCACCTATTTACTGCAGCATAGGACGCATCTTCAAGCATATTAATCATAGAGAAATTTAGCATGTGTCATGTAACGCCATAAAGTAAGCCACAAAGCAGCAAGTGACTTGTTCAATTTAGTCAATTAAGCTAAGAGGCTCAGAAGGGATGGCTCATGCTCTAGTCCTCTTCATCGAGAACCCTTCCATGCCCTAACTCCATCATTTGACAGTGTTTAGTTAAACTGTCACTACTACAACTTCATTTACCTCCCCCATGCCCCAACTTTTCCTTCTTAATTGATAGCAGTCCTTGGAATGTGACCGGAGAGATTAGGAAGTTAAGACTCAGCAAACCAGCTCAAGCCAAAAGCCCATCTTTCTAACCAGCCAGTTGCTGCCATGGGTGCTCATGGAAGATCCCTAAGAACCAGGAAGCCCTCTATGAAGTTTCAGCGCCTTGTAGCATTCATAGACTAAGGCATTGCCTACATCTTCCGTTCCTCAGTAAGACAGAGTTTACCCTCACTGCACCCGCCAAGAGACGAAAATGATCTAACAGATAAGGCAAAACCAAGAAGAGCACATGAGCACTGCTCACTGGTAGAGACTCATACTCCATGGTAGAAAGCTCAATCCCTTTTCCATCTCTTGGGGATAGCGCAGTGTTTGGGCTGCCACCAAGAGCCTGGCCCCTGCCTGCACTCCGGAGCCCCAACACCCACAGCAGTCTGACACGTTACCTGTCTGATTAAAAAGCTATTCCCATGAAAATAAAAACTTTTTGATGTGCGCAGGGCAGAATACTGCTATTCTTCTCATCTTCTTCCTCTCTCTGGAGAAAACTTCAGCAGTATTTTTGCCATGAAAAAGAAACGGACTTCGACACTGGTATGCCCATTAAACCTGTGTGAACATCTGAATGACTGGGGAGCACGGGGTAGTTGAGCAACTCAGGGAAGAGGAAAACTCAATTTCAAAAGACAGGAAGTCGCACAGGGAAATCTTCAATTTGCTGCTTCACAAAATCAGAGTGGTTTAGGCTGGGTGGCTG
>NW_010972624.1:503269-568025 GCF_000737465.1 Haliaeetus leucocephalus
CGCGGCCCTGCCTCCCCCACCGCCCTCGGAGCCCCCACAAGAGAGGGCCCGGCGCGGCGCCGGGGGAAGAGGCCGCCGCGGAGCCGCTGGCGGCCCTCAGAGCCGAGCGGGAGGGAGGAAGAGGGACGAAGCGGCGCCCCCGGAGCCCGCGGCCAGGGTCCGCACTCACCGCCCGCCTTCATCGCGGCGCGCCCCCGGGGACCGAGCGCAGACCACCGGCCGCCGCGCTCAGACCGGCTCCGAGTGAGGGGGCGCCGCCGGGGGGCGGGACCGAACCGGCCGGGGGGAGGCGGGGCTTCCCGCAGGAGGACACGCCCCAGCCCTCGGCCATGCCCCGTCGCCGCTCAGCGAGGGTCAGGGACCGAGGCACCTCCCTGGGGCGGCCGGAGCTCCTCCCGCCCGCGATAGGCCCAGCTCTTCTGAGCGACGCCTACCAGCCGCGCGCACTTTTTTTTTAAACACAACAGCCCTCGTGATTGGTCGGAAGGCCGGCGAGAGGCGGTGCCCTCCCCGCCCCGCGGGCTCTGATTGGGCGCCGAGGATGCGAATTCGAATTGGGGCAGTTGGCGGTTCGAGCACCTCGCGGACACGGCGGCTGCGGCGCATGCGTGCGGCGCAAGGACACCCTCCCTGCCCCGCCGTGTGGCGCCGTTGCCATGGCAGCGGGCGCCGGTTGCGCGGCCTTTCCCTCGGGGCCGGGGCCGTGTTCCCGCCGGCTCTGTCACCCAGGGGCCCAGCGCGGAGGTGGGAGCCCGCAGCGGTGGCCCGGGGTCCCCCATGGGCCGTGATTCCCTTCTCTGCTCTAGGCCCCAGCCGGCGGCAGCCTTCTGCGCCTCTGCGGTGCCACTCAGCCACAGCCACCTGCTCTGGCACCGAGGCTTGCCAGGCCAACGGAGCTACACCAGGCAACTGCTGAGGGAGCTCTTGTGTCTTATTTCCACCTAATTTATTTCCACCCTGAGTATCTGGGGCCTAAGGGTGTCAGTGCTGGAGGAAGAGCAGCAGGGAGGACACGCCTGCTGGAGGAAGGAGCAGGGCTGCCCAGACAGAGTCCATTTCTGATGCCCTGAGCTGCAGCATCGCCCCGTACCTCCACGGCACCGAGCCCTGCTCCTGCCCCTTCATGGCCTTGCATGAGGGTGAGGGGGAATTAGGAAAACAATTAGGAGTCAAAGTTCAAACCTGAGTCGAGGATTCAGAGGAAAGCACTGATCCTCAGAAGGCAAAGAGCAGAGAGCAATGGAGGTGTATCCAAAAGGCTGGCAGACAAAGCAAGCAACGTAGGGAAAATCAGTTATTGCTTTAGCTCACCTGAAGACTTTTGTGAGTCTTTTAGACCAGAGCAGCAAGAAGAGGAGCTGTCGTTTCGTGGGACATAAAATGACCATGTCGCAATTTGTGGTGGCTGGCAACTTTCCCGATGCTGTGTACCTTGAATAAACATTGTGAATCCCAGCACGGTTGAGGTTTCTTCCTGGCAGAGTGTGTATGAGTTTTATTTAAGGACAACCCTAGATTTCACAAGTGCTTTTCATCAGTAAAACATGAACTTCTGGATGCTTCTCTGTGCATACGCCTTTGCAAGGGTTGGGATAGCTTTGAAATCTCACCAGTGATCTTGTTTTATGGTTGGGGAGGCTGAGCTCGGGCGGCTAGATGGCTTGTCTGAGCTCACACCACCGTGCTGGTTGTGCTGGGACTGTCAGCACCTCACGTTGACCCGCAGTCCTGTGCAGTGACCGTGGGGGAGGAGCTGCTGTGGACAGGCTTTCTCCCATGCAGATCCACCTCCACCTCCATCTGTAAAACTGCATAATGTTCCTGGGGAGCACAGCTGCTGATGTGGAAAAGCTGTACCAGGAGCACGGGGAATATTTAGCTTCTTTTAATTGAGAAGTGTTTTGAGTTAATCATGCTGTCAGCTTTTGTTCCTTATTTCTTCTCCCCCTCACAGCTGTTTCTGTCAACTAAAAATAAGTTGAACCAGCAAACAAAACATGAATAATCAGCTCCCCACGGAGAACTAAAATACCAGCAGGAGATGCTCCTTGAGTCATAGGTGATCTGCGGTGCAGAGTCTCCTCAGGTAGATCCCAATCTTTCCAGACATTGCAGCAGCAGAGAAAGGCAGGGCATGGGGAAGGTTATATTTCAGAGACAGGTTATAACCAAAACCTGGATGGGCACAGGGAGGTGGGAGTTGAGATTTTCACAAGCAGTAAACTTCCGCCTGTTTTGTCCTCTCTGGAATCAGATGGCAGAACATCCAGATGGTTTTATCACTGACAGACAAACCAGATCAGAGGCTGACCGGTGTGCAGTGGGATTCGCGTTGCCTAAATTCGGCTGTCTGGCAAGATCTTCAAAAGCCTGTGGTGTCTGCAGCCCCTCCCCAGAGCTGGCAGATGGACAGGAGTGGGACCTGCACCCTCTTCAACAGGCAGGCTAATGCCAAGTTGGATACGCCGTCCTAAACACTGCTGCCCCTCCTCACAAAGGCATTACACAATTAAGAGTCGGTCCCTACAGAGGAAAGGTCTGATTAGTGCATGTTTTAATCACTGTTGCCAGCGCCTGAGCTGGATTTCCCTTATTTATCATGCCTCTTCCTCCACTGAACGAGCAGGCAGAGGGTTGTGTTTCTCCTAAATCAGAATGCCTCTTTGCTCCCTTCACATCTGTTGGCTGTGGAAGTGAGGGTAAATACAGTGAAGGTCTTTTGTTTGCCTTGATTGTTGTGATTTAAGCAAAACTCAACAAAGGAGTAACACTTACTCACCATACTGCCAAACCTGTGATTCTTCTGGAGGCAAGAGCTGTTGCTACACTAGCTCAAGTTTCAGTCAAAGTGTTGGTCCCTCTTATGAAGAGATTCAAGGGCCTGAGACCATAGCATCTAAGCAATACATCCACGGTCAACAGCAACATTCCCCTGGCAAAACTGAAAATCTGCTGAAAAATACCTTTTAATTAGGCAAATATCAGCTTGCACGTTTTCAAGTCCATTTGTGAGAGAAAGAGGATTAATTGCTACACAGCTTATCGCTCATTGATGTCCTGTTTCTCAGCAACTGCAGCCTTTTAAGCCTTTTCAGATGGGCATTTGTGAAAGTCTTTTTAGAGCTAGTCTATTTTTCCACCCTAATTTGTACATGGATTGTGGTCAGATTCAAACGTGCAGATTTTAAGAAAAGAGCAAAGATGAAAACTTTCAGTCAAATAGGACTTAACAGAAAGTGACATAAACAAATACAAACGTAGCATCCAGTCTAATGTCTTCAGCTAGTGAATGGGTTAACAAACAGCTTAATTTAGACATTCAGAATGTGTTCAGTCTGGTGAACAAGTTGCAGACAAGCACCTAAATGCTAAAGGTTGCATTACATGCTGTTGCAAAAGTAATTTCATCTAGATAGACAACAAAATGACATATGCCTACATTGCACAGAGGAGCTGAGTGGTTTGCAGAGGTTCTTTCCCCCCAGACTAGTACTGTCCAAGATAGTTCCAGAATTGAAAACAAAATGACTCTGATATTATAGGGCTACATGGAAGTTAATTAGCCAAGCTGAAACCCAAGCGTAATTAGCTCAGCTGCAGCAACATCCCAGCTATATTGCCTCCAGGATCTAGCGTTTCTGCAGGGTCTGATGTGATGCCATTTCGAATATGAGGATGCCTGAGGCTAGGAAAAAAAGTGTGCAATAGGGAGTCATTTTGCTACAATCTTTACATAGTCCATGATTATTCAATCAATAAACATGATAGTTTTATATTATAATGTCTGAAGAATGCGTTCAGTCAGTTGTAAAATGGTATCTTTTCCACAGTTTAAAGGGCAAATAAAAGCAATATAGGCCATTTACTGGATGAAAGGCTGAAATGCTCTGCGAATTTTCCTGGCAAATCATTGTCTGCTGTCATAAGGCTAAATTACTGAGAGGGTAGGAGAGCCAATTTTCTCTTCAAAGAACCAATCCTCAGTTGAAATAGTGGTACCAGTCTTTGTAACTTCTCCTGTCCCACTTTTAAAAGGGGGACAGTTCTTTATTACACTCTTAGCGCAATATAATAACTACGGGGCTGGAGAAGGAAGTTGCTCTCCAAGGGAGGAAAGAGCTTCTCCAGATCTGCAAATCTAGCTGCAAATTGGGTGGAAGTGTTTGTCTGAGGTCCTTAGATGTCGAGGCAACTATGGCTCAAGTTTTATGTCAGGACATCTCAGCATATTCTCTAATGGCCATATCCCTACCCTGAAGGTATTTCTGCATAACCTTACTGAGTATAATTTGCAATCCCTGCTTTTTAAGTTCATGCTAACATTTATTAACGATGCTGTTTGGAGGCAGTGCTGCAAATCAGCAGTGAAGGGCAAGGGCAGAGCAGGACATCTGTAATATTTTCATCCTTTCTCCAAACTGCTTTTCTCTTTCATAAGGAACATGCTTTGGGAAACATCCCAAGAGTGAAAATCTTCCCTTGCAAATCAGGACATGAAAGTACCACGAGGTGGCATCAAACCCATATAATGGGGCATCAAACCTTCAGCTGTTGGGTTGGTGGTTTTTTTTCCAATTCTGAGGACATCTCAGTGCAGAAGTCCTAACCCAAAAAGGAGTGCACCGATATTTTAGAAGCAGAAGCTCCACATTTTACAAATCTTCATGCTTAGTACTGCCGTGTGTAATTTCACTGCCTTCCATGAATAGTACTACTCCACAGTAGTAGATGAACATGAATCAGGCTATCTGCATGAAGCAGGTTAATATGGTGCTTTCCAAAATCCAGGTCTGTCCCCACCAAGGCAGAGGAAGAGTGAACACAGCTTTTAGCAACAAATTACTTGGCAAAAGAGGCCTGCAGTGAGTTTAATTTTCCTGAAAAGGGGACTGTGGTTTCTGCTGGTGCAATCTGCCATCTGCCTCTGAAGTCTCAGCACACAAGGTGAAACAGGCATCTGATGTAGTGAATCAGCTAACAGATGTGTGCCCGTGCATTGGCTCTTGTGAGGTCCTCGTTCTGAGAGGACAGGTTGTGTGACAGCTTAAAGCCCACGGCACCATGTAGGAAGCGGTGGATGACCTAGGTGGGCTCCTGCAAGTGCTGCAGAAGCCAGGGGCCATACTCTGCACAGCACAGAGACTCTTGGCAGCGATGAGCAGTGTGGGGGGACTCGGGGTGGGAAAGGTGCAGTGATGCTGCACAAAACCCATGGAAAAGGGAGCACGAGGTGTGATGCTCATGTCTCATGGGACCTGACAGCTTTGTGTCCGGTGGAGGTGTGTGTGAAACGAGTGCACCGGCTTAGCCAAGGTACGGTCACAACTCGCCTCCCATGATGGTCAGACCCAGTGCAGGCAGCCCCAGGAAAGGCTGTGGAGCAGTGACTGATCTCCGGAGGTTCCAGGGACAGGCTCATTGTCAGCCTGTGCCTTTCCCATCCCCTGGGGCATTGCAGGGCTTCGCTTTGGGGGCTCTCAGAGGGGCATCTTTTACTCCCATGCCATTCAAATGGAAACTTATCGCTTGCCTGGCAGAAAACAGGGAACTTGGCCAACCTCTTCCAAACAATAGCTGATTCCCTTTAAACTCTTGCATTTAAAACACTTGAAGAGTATCACTTCGTAAAAAAAACACACTTGTGTGGGAGGGAGGTACCTGGAGTGGAGCCAGTGAGCCGTAATTGGGAGAAACGATTGCACAACGCAGACAGACAGAGCAGTGCTTTATCTGCCAGACAAGCAATGGCTGTCATAGCACAGAGCCAAAGGCTCTTACTGTGACCAGACTTTCTCCAGAGGCTCTTGCTGATATGAGACATTCAATTTATATCTCTTTATTTTAAAAAAAACCCCATGTTTTCAAGATCCTTTACACAGATCCTCAGGACCCTAGAGGCTGCGGTGCCAGGAAGGGGCTGTTGCCCTGGGCCCATGATAGCTGAAGCCACTGGCATTACTAGGTAAGGTGAGTGGCAAGCTGGTTCTTGTCTGTGCACGCGCTTCTTTCCCTACAAGTCCCTAAATGCCACTGAAGAGGTCTGGGCCTTATGACTCCAAGGGCAAATCTTCACAGTTAAGAGCTCCTGGATACCTCTATATCTTCTTTTACACTTTATCCTCCTCTCAAAACAAAGTGATTTCTAGCTAGGTCTTCCTTATCTTGAAAGGCTAAAAACACAAAGTCCCTTCTGTGCATGAATCCATCCCTAGAGGATTTCTCTCTCCCTCCCTTCCTTGGGAGGCCCTCATTGTTGTCCCTCTACCACAGCAGTACAAGGTACCCTATCTTTCTATTCCCCCTTCGTCCTCCAAAGGACTTGGGAAAGCTGCCTTCTTTCCCTGGTGTGCCTCAGGGAAGCACAGCCCCAGTTCCTGCTGGGATGACACGGGAACGTGGGACGAGGTGGGATGCCTGGATGGCCGAGCTCAGCTCCCCTGTGTACACAGCACCTGTACGTGCGGGTTTGTTTTGGGAGAGACCCCAGAGCTTCTTCACTGCACATCCTGTGGCACTATGGGCAACGAAAAAGTCTTCAGTTCTCTAGTACGTGTTTTATAAATACAGGTAGAAAAAGAAGAAAGGAAAAAACATGTACCTAACCCATTGCCAGCCTGGTGCTTGCAGGCCAGACTGCAGCTCAGTGGTTCCCAGCAGCTCTGGGTCCCTGGGACGCCCTGGCCCACCTTCCATGTGAATTCTTGGAATAAAATCATTAATAGCTTCATTACAGCTAAAGCACAATTTGCCATGACTAGCTATGCGTATTTATATCTATCATGTACTTTGCTGCTCCACACAAGTGAATGAAGAAACCGCACGGGTCCAGCTGGGCTCCAGATTGCTGTGTGTACAGCTCGTCAAGCTTGGCTATACGTGCTGCTGATCTACATATAGCCAAGCACTAATTCATCGCAGAAGGCGATGATCAACCGGAGTTTCAGAATATGTGAAGGAATACTGCCCTAGTTCTGCGCGGTTCCTCGCTGATTACACAGCCTCAGCCACTTAATACTGGGTATAGGGTTGTTTTTATTTCCTGTAAAGAACAGAGTGTTTGGCAAAAGAGGAGAGTGAGAATGACAACTGTGTACACATTTCACATATTTCTAGTATTACTTCTCCTCCAGAGAAGAACAGAGCTGTTATTAATAATCACCTCGCCAAGTTTCTGAATTGATATTTTGAAATGAGCTGGGTATATAATTTAGGAACCACAGGCAAGGGAGAAAATGTGCTTTCAATTGAATTTGAAATGGGTGGAGAGTTGATGATGCAGAGAAATAAATGACGGCGATTCTGGAGGGCTAGAGCTGTAGTGAAGAAAGCCGTAAAAGAGACATTTTCCAGACTTTGTGAAGCCAGAGGCACCGCAAGGTCTTGAGGAGCAAAAGAAGGCACAAGAAGGGGAGACACAGGCAGAGTCCCTGCGGGTGAAGTCCTTAGTCTGGAACTGAAGAGGCATTCAGCCGGGGCTGAGCATCACGAGATTGTGTCTCTCTGCACAAGCCAGACAACAGGCGCTGGAGCCCGGGAGGTCTCGGGTGGGCACGGGGAAGGAGGCTGCAAGAGCAGGGCGAGGAGAGAAGCAGCCCCTAGCTAGACAGAGGCTGGAGCAGAGCTTAGACACAGGTGCAGGCATGCATATTGTCTGCTATTTGCTCTCCTCTCTGAGGAGCGCTAACCTGTGCCCAGGCAGTGTTATCCCTTACCCTACCAGGTACATCAGGAAGATACAGATACAGACACATGGCAAATGTATTGTCAGTTAGGTAGCATCAGAG
Source organism: Haliaeetus leucocephalus (assembly GCF_000737465.1). Taxonomy (NCBI): domain Eukaryota; kingdom Metazoa; phylum Chordata; class Aves; order Accipitriformes; family Accipitridae; genus Haliaeetus; species Haliaeetus leucocephalus. The sequence goes on from NW_010972624.1 coordinate 511,054, forward strand.
TGTGCAAGGCACGCTATGGAAGGAGTAAGCTTTTGAGAAATGTGCATTCGGCATGTGAAGGATACAAGGTGAACTGTAGGGTAGTAGAAATACTTGACAACACCAGAGTTCCCTCTCTTGTAATCTATGACCTCCTGCAGAAACTAAGCTGCTGTTTGAAAACAGAGGAAAAGCATGAACTGTTTCGCCGTTATAACTGCAGACTCCTCAGACCGTGACTCAGTGCCATGATGTCTGCGTGAGCCTCCCTCCAGTCAACCTGAAACAAGGGCTCTGAAAGAGAAATTGTGCGGGATTACTAGTTGCTCTCTATAACTCCAGCAAAATTAAATCTTCTTCCTGCAACAGGCAAAAGCCTTGTAAAACCTTGCCCATGGCTAACAGTACAACGGAGGTTTCTCTTCTTGCTTGCATTCCAGTGCAGGCCTGCTCAGTCAACAGGACTAGCGTTTGTCTAATTACAGCAAATCCATCTCTGCCAGCCTTAGGCCCATTAGTGCAGATATTCTTAGTGTGCTTCCTGGCACTGCCCACTGGCTGTCAGCAGGCATTGCTCGTCAGAGGACAGGCAACAAATGGGTGACAGAAATACCCTTTCCAGGTGTACACCACAACCACTATGGTCACAGAAAAGCTTCCTTATCATAGAGCAACCATTTAACAAACACCAAAGCCCACACATGTAGAAATGTGGCATTCACAGCTCAGCAGCCCCCCAGCCCTGGGGACCCCAGGAGCCCTCAGTGACCCCCCACGGCTCCCCAAGCCTGAGCTGCCCCACGCCTGTAACGCACAGCCACCCCGTGGTAACTCCCCACCCGGCCTGCACCCATGGCTTTGCGTAACACACGGATCATTTCCCAGCATGTGGTTCTCCAACCCCAGCCCCTCGCAGGGCCCGGGAGGGTGCTGGCAGGGCCCTCGGCGCGGCCGCTTCCCTTCCTCGGGGTTCGGCTGCCTGTGTCCCAGGCCGGCTCTGGTATGGGTGTACATACCCCAGACCTGGGGTCAGAATGCTGTGCAAGACAGAGCAGTGAGAAGCCTTGCGGGGCTCTCCAGAGCTGCCTTTAAGCTCAGGCTCCTGCCTGCGGGGTCACTGCACGAGCTACATTGCAACTATGGCCATGCTTGAACTTGGCCTTCTTGTTCGGATGCTGACCTGCTGACTTGACTTCTTGGCTTGACCTCCGACCAAGTCCTACTGCATTAAGAGATGCTGTGCCCTTCCTTCCCAAATTGGCAATGTTTCCTCTGTGGCAGCATATGTCAAAATATAGTTTGGACAATGACTAGAAGGCTGGAACACAATCTTCTGTGACTTGACTTGGATGAAACACAGCCCAGCCAGTCTGAGCCTTGTAAATACAGCAGCTTCCAAGGAGCTAACAGTGGTGCATCAGCACCGCTTGTGAAACACAAGCCTCAAAGCCCTGCAAACGCAAGGCATAAAAACGTCAGTCACTTTTCAGGCTCAACTTCAGCAAAGAACAAATTTATGCACAGCTGCAATGGGAAATTAATTTCCCTGGGTTTTGTGGTGCCAGGATGTCATGGTGTCTCCCGTTACACCTCAGAGGCAATTTTAAAAGGTAGACCTTTAGAGGCCTGGATTGTTAATACAAAAAAGAAGTGGAATATAAAATGTTGAAGGATATCTTTTGAGCTCTCCGCAGAGAGAAAGAAACTGCTTTCCCTCATGTCTTTTGTCTCCTGCAAATAGATAATGACATGCATTAAATACAGGTCCAGATCCCCAAATGTATTTTGCCAACTAACTGCTATTGATTGTCTGCATGGATCTATGACTTGTTTCTCCATACTGTACTTGCATTGCCCCTCGTCACAGCAAACTTTGCAGAAGTGTAGGAAAGAGTCTGGCTGCTGCATCTAACTGCAAGGAGAATGAATCATTAGCACATTTCTAAACAGTTTAGCTAGAACATAAACCACAGTCAAGCTGCAAGGCCACCATTTTATTAATTAGAAGGGCAAGGGTAAGAATCAGGCTGCCAAAAATCTCCCATATGAATTGTTTTGCAATGGAAAGATAGCAATTGTGAAGCAAAATCAAACTGGGCAGTTTATGACAAAATTATTTTTGATTGCTCGTTGGTTATTTTTTTCAATTTGGGACAAATAATTTGGGTTGTTCTTTTTTTATATAATAATTTGAAGGCACACCTGGAGACGGGGAGAAATTGCAGTTCCTCTTGGAGTTCACGAGGCAGGAGGGAGTCTGTCACTGTAGGACACAGTCACTTTCTTTGCTTTTAGTTAATTGCAACATAAAAAGTGACTTCATTTCTCCTGACATCCCAATTGCCTTTGTTTCAGTCTGCTTCCCAGAAATTGCCTCTCTGAGTAAGTATGAGCAAAATGTCTACCTCCTGCAGTGAGAGGCATCAGCAACAGGCTCAGCCAGATCTGTACAGGTGCAGCCATGTCTGAAATCTCTAGTTTAGAAAAAAAGAATTGGTTCCTTATTCAGCTGATATTTCTTAGTCTTCTGCAAAGGATCAGTGTGAGGGCTTCGCACATGATATATCCAAAACGCAAGCAATTTTGACCACCTGGGCAGGCTAATAAGCATTTCTGCAGCCTTTGGTAGGGATGGTGAACTCCCTGAGGTGAGGAGATGGGTGCAGGGTGATGATTTGTCTGTCTACCACCATCCTGTTCTGGCTTCTGGCCTCCTCAGTGCCAAGAGGTGCAACAGTAGCCCTATATTCTTACGCCTTTTAGGCCTTTTAGCGTTTAAACAGCTGACCTGCGTGTTGTAATGACGTCTCTTACATCCCGTCTGTTTGGTGCCTGCATGCTCACAGAGGGAGCTCTGGATTTGTCCTGCCTGAATCAACCCAGCAGAGCAAACCATGACCAGAAGCAGAGAGCATGCGGAAGTTCCCGCCTGGCACAGTCGTCAGCCCTCTGTCTGAAACATGAGTAATTCCTGTGCAGATGCTGGTTACGTTAGTGACTTGTATACTTTGCGTGAGCTCCCGCTTCCAGCGATGCTCCCCGGAGAGCCAGACTTCTTCACTCCCTGGGGCGGTGGGATGGGAAGGACTGGCAGAGCTCTGAGGGGGAAAGACTTCTTAGCAGTTCTTTCTGCAACAACTATGATCTTTAGGAGCAGATGAACGCTCATCTACAAAGGAAAACGCAGCTGGTGAGTCTGGTTGATGCTGTTCAGTCATCCAAGGCAGCTTTTGGTATTCCAGCCCAGGAAACTCTGGTCACGGGAGTAGCTCATGGTTCTGCTAGTGCAGTACCCGAACAACTCAGCCGTGCGTGTTGATATACAGCTGATGGCTGACATGACTCACAAACCTGACAAAATCTGATGAGGGTACTAAAGATGCTTGAGTTAAATGGAAGGAGCAATTAAATCTCCTTTCTGCAACAACTGAAGCGGCAGATGCCACCACAGAAGTCATAGAGAACCATATGGAGGTCCGAGCAGAAGCCCTGAAGCTCCCTGGTCATTTGAAAACTAACCTTGCAAAAGTGCGTTTTCACTGCACAGCCACACAAAGGTGGTACTGGGGAAGGGGCAGAGCTGTGCAGCTGGGATCACAGCAAGGGAGAAGGTGGGCACTGACTGTGCAGGGATTGCATGGGCTTGAGCCCCACAGGAGGCTTCTTTTGGATAAAGTACTTCCACTACAAGTAGATAAGGATTTCTAAGCAGGAAAACTGTCATCCTGCTTGGTTCTAGAGGGCTCAGGAAACCAGGCTTTATGTGCATTTTCTGTTAATGTGTCCCATCACACTGAAGAACATACCTGACTGATCCTGACTTTCTCCCACTAGCAGAGCCAGCTATGCCAAGTCCCATCTATTAAGATGCCACACAGGCTAGGCAAGATACTGGCTGCCACTTCCCAAATCCCCACTGAGTAGGAAAGTAAAATTTTCACCTTGTTCTGTGATGACCTTGATGAAGAACTAATACTCATCCAGCCTGACTTCAGACCTTAATTAAATTACCTAACTTAGGTCTTGGTGGCCACTGGTCCTGGTGGAGCCAGCAGGGCAGGTGTCTCTGGCACGTGAATCAGACACCATGTGGGTGGTATCACCCTGCACAGCTCTCCAAGAGAGGGACCCTGCTTGTTAGGCTCCAAATGCATAAAGTGGGATGAATTCAGGCACAACTGGCATCCTTGACGTTGGAAATGAAATCTGCAGCATACAAGTCACAGGCTAATATCTCAGCTGCTGAAGGAGCTTTCCTCTCACTCCAGTGTAAGTTAAATTAGAGGACTCTTCATGCGAAATTACACCCATGTTTAATTACTGTTGTTGGCATTACAATATCACTAAGTAGTCCTAGCTGCAGATGAGGACTCTGCTGTTTCAGGCTCTGCACAAGCACTGCAGACTGGTTCCTGCCAGAAGTGTGTGCTCACTTGGCACTGGATGGCAACGTGATAAAGCTTTAGTCAAAATCAGAAAAATCATGTCCTATACAGGAAAGCCAGGGAGTCATGTACACCAGGTTTGGAGACCATGTTTTCCAGTTTCTGTTGTAAATCAGGATTTTTTTTAACATCCTGTGAAATAAAACATCTGCAAGGGAGTCCTGGCTTGAGAAAAGGAAGTCGCTGATATGCTTGCAATTACATTTCTGGCTTTATGAACTACAAAATTAGAAGTGATTTCTGTAAGTGGGCTGAGGGTGTAACAGAAGAAGCTTGGACAAGCAGAGCCAAAGAGACGAGCATGGGAATGCATTCAAAGAGCTGCCTTAGGCTCAGCCTGCATAACATATTACTGACAGCTGGCCAGGAATACACCAAGCACACTGCAAGGTCCATGCCCTATCCAAGGAATCTGTAACCTAACACCGGCAAACTCGAAGCCAGGACATCACCGGGGAGGAAGGGGAGTGTGTCTGCAACAGGAAGAGAAGAGCAATAAACACAGTTGCGGAAGCAAAAAGGTTGATGGAGGACTTTGGAAGATAGGGAATGACTGGCCAACAGGGGACAGGATGGAGAAGGGGCAGCCTGAAGGACAGCAAAAGAAAGAGGAGACAGGAACGGACAGTGGGAAGGAGAGAGAATATAAGTTTGAACTCAATTTTTAATATTACTCATTGTGGATAAAAAATGGGTTTAAATAGTGCTTGCTGTAGAAGTCCTGTTGTTGTCCTGCTGCTATGACGCTGCATGCTCATTGGAGCATGTGTCCACTGTGCTGAGTCCTCCAGGCTCTTCACCCCACTCTGTGTTTTTGGGACAGAACAGCCCCTCCTGATCCACAGCCGGGAGAGCAGGTAAAGGCAGAGCTCTGCACTGCTTCCAGCCAGCAGCGCTGGAGCAGCACCTCTCTGTGGTCCTGAGCACTTCCAAGGGATGACCCAAACTTCTTCCCAGAGCCTGGACCCTGACGGCACCAGGAAGGTGAGGAGTCTGGCCAAAACCTCTGAATGCACCTTCCATGGCATTGCCCCAGTGCTACCAGCAACTCCACGGTTAAACAGTATTACCCTCTACTGATAGCTGTCTTCAATAATTATAAAATTTAATTTTCTTTGTGGTGATGCTGTAACTTAGTGAGCTGGAAACAGTCCCAGGGACGAAAGAAAACTGTACTCTGAAGACATTTATTTTAATTGTTTTATAAGGCACATAGAAAATGACACTAAGTTATCTCTAAAGAGGCAATGTTAAAGCATGGGAGCTTCTCTTCCCAAAGAGGCACCTCATGCTGAATCTCTGACAGGTCCACTTTGCCTCTAATGTGCTGCTTCATGCTGCTGTATGCTCTTTGCAGATGATTGATGGGTTTATTTTCTGCTCATCGTCTAGGATGACTATTAGTCAGCTTGGCTTGGACTTCCCCAAACTGAGATAAGAGCAAAGTTGCCAGGAATTCAAATGATCTCAGAGAAGGGTACTAAAAAGCCTGACTCTCCTGTCACTTGTAGCGATGTAACCTTGGGGAGCTGCTGTCCTGACCATAGGCTGAGAAGGACTGACTGCTAAAAGAGATCCCAAAGCCTGCCAGATGTGTGGAGCGATACACTGCCTCTCTCCAGGTGGCATTGCACCGAGCCCGGGGAGTCAGCTGCTGGCCCGACACTTTAAATTGGGGTTCAGCTGCTGAGTTCTTGAGTTGTGCCAAAGGTCTCTGAGGGATAAAGCTTTCCTGATGGGGTTTCAAGATACCAACCTGAAGCCATTTCCAAGAAGGAAATTGAAGTGGGAAAAAAGAGCCAGTGGAAGAATAAGAAGTTAAGGTTAAGACAGAAAGGCTTCAAATGCTCTGGAGTGAGAACTTCCCTTACAGGACCACCATGAGGTTGTGGCAGTAGGCCTCCTAAGCTGTAAATGCAAATGAAATATGACTTTTCAGAGCAGTCTTAGGTCCACACTAGGTGGAGAAACCAGAGAATAAATTCCTGGGAGGTTGGGTTTGCCAGTGGACGAGTCGGGTGAAGCAGCTGTGGCCTCCTTCAGTGCTCTGGGCTGTGCTGGGGAGCTACAAGCAACTCCATCCCAGGCTGTGAGAAGACCAAACAATCAGCAACACCACAGGAGCCTTCACTTGTGCATGACACAGTACCCAGGCAACCGCTTTGGTGAAGCCAGACCTCATGTGAAGTGCTTCAAAGTCTTGTTTTGATACACACAGGGAGCAGTAACTTCATTAACCAGCTTTACTTCACTGAACAGTCTCTCTATAACCACAACCGGTACAAATTGCATTCAAAAGAGCGTGTTAAAGTCATTAGCTGAAGTGATGGGTGAGGAAGTTATCCATTCCTTAGTGATTAACCAGTGATTTCCTATCCATCAAGGCCCAGCACTGTACTCTATTAGACTTTATGAAACATGCAGGGTGCGTGTATGCAGAGAACACGGTAATTGCTTTAATTACAATTCTTTTGATTAGTAATTTTTATTCACTGTCAAGAAGGTTGCCTGCTCCTGCATGTGTGGAGAACAGTTTCCATCCCCTCCTTCTCAGAAACATGTTTTGCACGAGCAACAGCTCCTCAGATCCCTACCACTCTTCCCTGCAGAAGAGCACGAGGTATTTGCGTGTGTGTTCGCATGACAAGAGCTGTGATATTTTGGTCCTTTCTAAGCTCCCTGTAATACTCTGCATCTTTGTAGCCACAGCACAGCTTAATTTTCAGAAGCCAGCAGGCAGACTGTTTTTCTCCTGCCTCATCTGTTCTCAGACAGGCTCATTAATGTTGCTGCTGTCTTGCACTTCAGTGTTTTCTTTAATCAGGTCATACCAGTCCCAGAGGATACCTGTTTCTATTGCCAGAGAAAACTATTATATTTCCAGAGCTCACATCTGATAGGAAGGATCATTCAATGCCATTGAATTAGGGCAGAGATAGGGACAATGCCATGTAGTGTGTTGGAAGAGTGCAGGACCTGTGTGGAAGGAGAGTGGCAAAGCCATGGATGATGCTGGGGTGGAGGGAACAGATTCACCTTCCAGGGTGTGTTGCCAGATGCTCAGTAAATAATTTTACTTAAGAGTGTTCTGGAATTTAGGTTGTAAAGCAAGAAGAGCCTAACCTAAGAGGCTGTGACGAGGTGGCAGTCCCAGCCACGAGATGGCACATGGGAAGGCAGGGAGCCCAGCAGCTCGCTAGCAGATCCCAGGAATGGATCAAGCAGAGGGAGCTTCTCTTCTGAAATCCAATTTTGAAGTCCTCACCTCAAGTCCTCCTTGTCTGCAGGTGTTCCCCGGGATGTCACACCTCGTGTGAGCAAAACGTCAGCGTGGAACATCAGAACCGAGCACACTGGGGAACAGTGGCAAACCTGGACAACCACAATGGAAAGAGTGGGGGTGGGTGAGGGGGATGGTGTCTCACTCGCTGCCCTGCCAGCTCTCTGACCAAAACATGTCGGTAAGGAGGGACACTGTGCAAGGACATGCTTGCATACATCTCATACATGTATAAAAAGTCCTATCTCAGTCAGTCCTTTGGTCATGCAGCTGAGGCACGGGGCCACCAGCATCTTTTAGGTGACCACCTGTGCATGCACCACCACATGGTTAACAGTTGGCAATTTGTCCTTGCTGAAAGTCACTCAGCGACACTTTGCTGATGTAAAGATGGAAGGTACTGTGTCTTAATCAAGTGCTCCAAGGGTACAGAAAGAGCAGGATATGCAAAACCTGTGACGTGCCCCAAAGTGGCAGTCTGAGAACCCCAGTACAATGCTGGGCCATGGTTGGTTGTGCACAGATACTGGTGGATTCATATCATCTGCAAACACTTGGAATAACTCAAAGCCTTGCCTGTACATCTGTTAGCTGCATCATGGGGCTAGCAAAACCCAGGACTTTGAAAAGACTTTAACACCAGACAAATAGAGGCAAGCTCTTATATACATCTTACCTCCAGAGAAGTATATCTTAGGGGCAGAGAGACACTACACATGACTAAATGATTAGTAGTCATGTAACAAAGTACATGTTAGATTTATATCTAAAAATGTTTGTACTGTAAGATGTGAGAAAAGGTGTACAAACAGGGCATCGGTTCTCTCCCAAGCAGAGAGAATGCCGTGGCTGTGAAAGCCCACACTGTGCGGCCAAACTACGGGCTGGTGCAAGAGGACAAGAAGATGAATGTGGTCCCAGTCCCTGGACTGTCAGAGGCTCTCAGAGGTGGCTTTGCCAGCGAGAGCGGGTTACACGTACAGCTCAGGCCAGAGAGTGTAAAGCTCAGGAAAACTTGTTAATGAAAAAAGAAAAAGCATTTAATGCAGGTAGTAGAGAGATGAAAAATTATGTTATTGTAGAAACGAACCGGGGCATTGTCGAGGGTGGACACTGCAGACAGGTGGGGATAGAGCATGTGTGATTGCCAAGGCAGAAGGATCTATGACACACTCCATTTACAAAACGCATACAAAATATGAAAAAAGGACAGGAACCCCTGCTGCAACCAAATAACACTATCAGAGCAACCTGTATAGGCAGAGTGTTCCCACATTGATTGAAATCAAGCCAGGTCAATGGGATTAACAGCCTCCTCTTGGGAATGTACCAAGGGAACTCCGCATGACTGCAAGCAGGCTGAACCTCCTCTGTTTTCAGTTTCATCAGCAGAAAGACAGCCTTGCTGGCAGCACGGCATCCTCCAGCGGAGGCACAGTCATCTCGAATTGGACTCAAAGCAGAGAGCGCTGCTAGTGGAGATCTCTGCACTCGTCCCCTCAGGGAGTCTCTCATCTAATCTTAGGCCAAAAGTTGTGCTCTGTTTCAATTTGAGATGTGGCAGAGGTAGCCCCCAATTCAGGCAAGTGTGGGGCCCCTGGTAAAAGCGTTCAACTAAGCCACCCAGCTGGAAAGCCCAGATCCAACACCAACAACTAGACATCTGTGACCTGGGCATGGGCAGGACTTTGGGTACTCCTAGGAGAACTCGATATATTCTGTGTTTTAGGTGGGATTGCTGTATGTGTGCCATGCTGCCCGACAAGCCTGAGTTTACTACCATCATAGCACAAAGCAGTTTTTGCTAAGAAACGTCTGGCATGAGACTGTAGCTTGTGCCGCTGCTGTTGGGGTTGTACTCTCACCCTTGATAGGTGGTTGATGGCAGCACTCTCCAGCCCAGCTTTTCAGGGACGTTATAGTGACGGCACAATAAACATTCTTGAGGCTGAATTAAATATCAACTTGACGTCTTTTTCTCAAGCAGGAATGAAAAACAAGAAAAGAATAGTGACGCCAGGGGTGTCAAGATGCAGATAAATACAATACTGCAGCTCCTATGATGGGTGGTGGGTTTAGCTTTTCCTCAGCAAGGTTCAAGTGCCATTCCAGAGGGTAAGACAGAGTCATTCACAACTCACTGATCTCTGAGCAGAAGAGGCTTAGGTAAACAGATGGGCACTTTAGTCGGTCACTCATCCCAGCATCAATACTCACTCCACTTAGCCAGGCACCGTTTGGCACATCAGATGTGCAGCCCAGAGACAGATGCTGATGGATCTATTTACACTTGATTCCAGATTTAAAGCTTTTTGTCTCTGCAACCTGAAGATTTGGAGATTGTTTTAATGTGGATGTAAGCTTAGAGTTTAACAGAGGAAGGCAGCCTCCAGAACAAGAAGTATGGGGCTGAGTTGCTGCAAGCTGACCCTGAAATGAAGCGTGTGTGCAGCCCCGTCCCTCCTCTCTCCCAGAGGAAGCTGTCCCTGACTCCATCAGACAAACTTCAGGTAAAGGCAGGACCCACGGATCCGATGTCTCTTGATACCAAACTTCTCTGAAGTCTGGGACATCCAGCAAGACACGCTCAGGACAGAAACACTCACAGCTGACCTGTCCTTATTCCATCTGAGGAACTCAATAGGGAAGAGTGATAAAGGAGCAATGGAAAGCTTTTAGAGAGCTATTTGTAGCCTTCCCCAGCCAATTAAAAAGCTTTACAAATTGCAAGTGAGGGTTGTGCCACAAAAGCTTGCTCTGTGTCACTTCTGTCTCATAGGAGAGCACAGGTTGGGAGGGGCAGAAGACGCATTTCAAAGGCCAGCACAGACGCTGTGCCAGCTACCAAGCAGGGATGGCTTCCATTTACGGTGAATCATCACAATACCTTATCACAGCACCTGAAGGCTGTGTTTTAAATCATCATCTTCTGAAGCAAGACACTGCAGTCCCTGCCCTAGCACTCAGTGTTTCAGCAGGGGATCTCAGGATGAAAAGCAAAGGCTTTGGATAAGTGACACATGGGATCTAGAGCAAAAATGGGAACCAGTTCTGGATGTCCAGTTTTAAAGGCAAAACATCTGTCTTAAAGCCATCTTTTGCCTCCAACAGGAAAGTTTCTTACATTTACTTCCTTATGATCATGGAGGAATGGTACCCTTCACAAGCTGCTAGGGAACTGCAGCCTAGTTTCTTAGATAGCAAAACTTCCACGTCAGGTCCTCAGATCTCTCTCTCTTAGCCAAAGGCTGGTTTTCGCTTGAATATTGCACAATGCTTAAGCAAGAGGGTGGGAAGATTCCTGTTCTCAGAGAGAAACCAAGTAAAATGTCAAGAGGAACATCCCTGCAAGTCTAGCATTGAATGTAAATATGCATGAAACCCCAAGGCTGAGTCCTTTCTTCTGAGAAGACGTTAATAAAAATTTACCCTTCAGCTCACAAGCCTGCAAACCAACGAATAATAGCCACATCCTGGTAAACTCTGAAACGTTTCATAATAGAAACAGAGGAACCTTCGGGGCACTGCATACTTTCATTAAAACATGAAGGAAAAAAATAGTGTTTTTTACTAAGACTAGGAATGCCCTCCTTCTGGGGTATGTCTGTACCGCTCGTGGTCTGCACTCCAATGAGTGGCAGCCTGGGAGAGCTGCTTCCTCTTGAACCCAGGCCAGGTAGGCTCAATTGCAAAGAGCAATTTCTTCAGTCACAGCACAAAAATCCAAGGGCACTGGCTGCCTCCCAGAGTGATGGTGTTATCGTGTATGAGGGAACATATGCCTACTGGGAGTGCAGGTCTGGTCACAGCTGAGATTTATGCCTGTGGTTGCTGGCAGAAGGCAGGACCCTTCCTCTACTTGCAGAAGAATGGAAGAAAATTACAGAGCAGCGTAACAGGGTCTGAGCTGTGGACTGCAATCTCCTCCTCTCCATTAGCAAGTCTCTGCGTACAGCTTTGCCCTCTTTGTAGGCACTGGTCTCACTCCTGAAGATGGACATGCTCCATCTGAGACGTGTAACTGGAGGAGAGGGTAAACAAACTCGACGTTGGAGCCAGGGGATGTTCATTCTTCATCAGCTATCTGAAATGCGTAAGGTGGCCTACAGCTGTCAGGAAGCCTCCTGGGCTCCAACATAGCTCCCATAAATCAAGAAGTTTTACAGCAGGTCTCAAGATCCTCGCCTAGGCTCCAAGTACAGTGGTTCCTCTGGACTTGCGTTCCTGTGCTGGAGCAAATTTTCAGCAGTCACCTGGTAGTGTTCTTCTTGGAAGCATCTCCACAGACAGGGACATGCGGATTGATTCTTGGGAGGCTTGTGACTGACCCCAGGCAACTTTCATCAGACTCTTACATTAGCTCCCTGCAGGACCTCAGAGTTATGTTTCACATCCAGTGGGACAAATAGCCTTCTCTTCTTCTCTTCCCTTCTCTTCCCTTCTCTTCTCTTCTCTTCTCTTCTCTTCTCTTCTCTTCTCTTCTCTCTTCTCTTCCAGCATCATGGAAGGTACCTGCTCTCTGCTCCCTGAAAACATGCTGGTGCTCAAGCAGCCTGGTGATGACACAGTGTCTGAGTGGATGAAATGGGGCTGCAAATGTTAATCAAACACTGCCAGGAGAGAAGATTAGCTAGATCCAATGGTCCTTCAATGGGCTGCAAGGTCCTGCAGCGGGCCTGGCAAGCCGTTTGCTTGCCATGCACAAGCAGGCCTGAGCCATCTGGTTTTGACAAACACTAGCTGATATTTTTATTCAGCAGATCCACCTCTGGTGCATTACAGCACATAACACCAACGCCCCAGGAGAGGAGTAAATGGAGCTGCCCTCCTGGTTTTATGGTTCCTTGCTCTCCCAGGCTTCAAGCCGCAGCAGATCCTTTTTCTCTCCTGAGCACATGTCCCTGAAAGTGGGTCTGGGCCGTGCTCGGAGCACAGCTGCCAGCAGGGACCCACTGCAGGTGGGTATTCATTTCCAGAGCACCCACTTTCAAATAATACCTCCGTATTTTTCTTGATCTTTACTAAGAAGTGAACAGTTTCATGATTTTTTTTGCTTCTTTGCTGATGCTTACAAAAGCCTCTCAGCTAACGAGGGTTTGACATTGATCCTGACTGGCTCAATGTCCACTCCGGTAAGTGGTCCCACTGATGGCTGCGTGAATTCCTCCTGTGCCAAAGGCACGATGGAAGCAAACTGAGTAACAGCCACTACATAGGTATTTAGTTACTTTTACCAAATCCTTGCAGCTAAGGTTTTTAGGTACTATTTGACAGGGCACGAATGATTCTGCCCGCAGCCCAGCCCATCACCACAGTGGGTTGTACCTGGCTCCAGAGAGACTCGTGGAGCCGATCACGCCGTGGGTGTGAGCATGGCCCAGGGAGAAGTGGTGAAGAGGTGGAGCGAGACTTGTAGGATGCATCTTCTAATCCCCACGTCTCTCAGTGCGTGAAGTGACCGTGGGCAAAGCACATCTGCTCCAGGCCCCACTCTGCCCACTTGCCAGACGGGCTCGATGGCTCCATTGGGATGCTGGGAAGACAGTATGCGAATGATGGGAGCTGCTGGGGGCTGCATGGGTGTCTGTGACCAGGGGATAACAAATGTTGGTGCTTTCCTGCTTCTGAGAAACCGTGTGGCCTCATTTGCTGTGAGCCAAATTTTACTTCACCTGTGCTTGTTTTCATATATTGCAGCACATCCAGAAGACCCTAAGCTCAGGGACAACATCTGTCTCATCTGAAATAAAATTGTACCTTAGGTGCTATTTTAAGAAAGAATAAGACTGATTATTTCTATGGATTTACAGTGTATAACTGAGAACTCTTAAATGCTTGAAGCTGCAGGCCAGCACACCTACTGATTTCAAATTTTTCATGGCAGAATTCACAGCAGCCTTTTGTTTTTACTAAATTATCCTGGGTTGCTTTGTGGGGTTTTGTTGTTAACACATTCTCCCTCCTGCAGAAATTAAACATTAGCCTTCCTCCATCCCAGCGAACTTCAAAGAAACAAAGACATATAATACAGGTGCCTCCAAGTACATTAAGCTAATGTTGAAGAAGAATGAAATGCAAGAGTGCTAGGAGAAGACAGGGGTTCATGAGTAGTCCCCAGAGGCAGAAATCCTGTTAAATCCTGTTTATCCAGCAAATACACATAAATGACGCATCTGACCTGGAGCTTGCTGTGCTGAGAACAGGGCTTGCTCTTGAGTACACAGAGGAAAGCAGCCTGCTCTGCAGCGATGAGGGCTGGAGAACTGCTTAGAATATAAACGGTCCGTGCATAAGAGGGAAGCTCAAGCAGCTTGATGTGAGATTGGAGGAAAAACCTCTTTACCATGATATCCGTTGTCTCACTTGAGGCACCTGATAGCACTTCAGACTGGGGCCATTGCACTGCTTCTCGGAAGTTTGGGGCTTTCCTTTAAAAAGAGGAGGGAAACTGTCCCCTTTAGGGATGGGAAACAACTCTTAGGGAACCACACAGTTGTGGCAAGCGATGCTTCCCCCTTTGACTCATGTCTTGCATGTCTCCGTGCCAGCCCCAGCCTTTTCGTAGGGGACTGTCTGCACACAAGCGCGCTGGGTCAGCAGGATCTGTTGGGGCCAAGGGGCTCGGGCAGGGCTCAGGTCAGGGCATTGCGCTGGCCATGGGATGCTCTGGCTGCACCTCATCTGGGATGAGGCCGTACACTGTCTCTGGGCCTGTGCTGTACCGGGGCGGTTGTGGTTCAGCAGCTGGCTTGTCTGAGGCCCCTCTCTTCTTTGCTGATGCCCTACAGGGAAATAAGTGAGAGAGGTAACAAATAAGAGAGAAACAAGAAGTAAGTAAGGGAGTAAAGGTACTTCCCTGAAACTATCCAGGGGTCTGGAAGGGAGAAAAGTTAACAAACATCCCTGAGACTGTCTGCTTCCTTCCCCTGCACCCTGTCTGCAGGCAGCAGTTGCCCGCGTAGGCAGCTCTGCCTGTGCCTGGCCGCAGGCACGGTTGGGGCGAGGGTGGTGGTGGGCGCGCAGGCAGGACCACGAGTCACGGTGCGGTCAGAAAGCATGAGGCAGCCCTGGCCAGCCTGCGTCAGGAGAAAGTGGAAAACTACAGAACAATCTGATGAGCTTTCTATGGCCCCAAGGAGGCCGACTAGGCAATCTTTAAAGCTGTGTTACTATAGCAGCCCTGATGGTAATTTACCAGTACATCTCCTTTTCTCTTCTTCACACCCCTTTCACAACAAAAAAATGAGATTAGGCTCATCTTCACCAATTACGTCGCCATGTTCCCTTCACAGCCTTTGGCTAATGGCTTTCCAGAAAAGCCTCACAACATCACTGTGCAGCCGAGGGCCCCATACTGTTCTCTCCCGGTGTAGGGAGGAAAACAGCCTGTGCCAGGAGCATCCCATGGGGATGAGAATGGTGTCACAGGAGAGGACACGTGGTGCTTGCACAACAGGCTCCCACGGCGAGGTGCTTCTGCTGTGCTAGCCACAGTTTTGGCAGGAGCTTTTTGCATGAGGAGGAGAGAAGTTTTGCTGGAGGTGTGGGCAAGAAACACTCCTCTGTCTCAAACCCCACAAACATATGGGGGTTAGGAGTAAAGCCATAGACCAGTGCCAGATTTCCACTCTCTGTTTTTGCTAGTGATAATCAGTTTTGATGTAACTGATTATACCTTCTTCACTGGAAAGAAAAATAAGGTTTGGGGTCTGGTCCCACCTGGGGAGGCCCAGAGAATATTTAGTGTCTGTTAGAAAGCAGGTGCCGAGCACCCCATTCCCATACCCTGTCGCTGCCCGTGCTGCAGGACACCCCATGCCCGCGTCTTGCCTGCCTGGTGCCATGTGGAGCAGGGCAATGCGATGGGCAGCCAGGCGCAGGCGTGCCCAGGGCCGGAGGGGCAGGGAGGGGGTCAAGGTCCCACGGGACACCCGGTGAGGGCAGCGATGCTGCAGCCCCCTCGTCCGCCCACCCATGCCGGGAGCGGGGCTCTTTGTTGTGGCACACCATTGCAACTTTTGCAACTGGATTTTTTTTTCTGTACTGATGGAGCTATGAGCTAGGCTCAAAAGCCCTGGATAAATCTCCAGGCAGGAGGGTCTGTGCAGGAGATCTGATGCAGGTGAGCCTGCCCCAGGCTAGTCCCACCACTGCACCATCCTCCTTCCTCACCTGTACTCCCAGTGCAGCCCTGGAGACGACCCAGAGCCAGCCCTTTACTTTGTGCTTCTCTCCAGTCCCTTCCTATGTCACAGAAGGCTCCAGAGCCTTCCAGAGGTCTCCCCAGCAGAGCTGGTATTCAACATGCTCTTTCTTCCTCAATACTTTTCCTTAATCCTGCACCAGAGGGGAGACGGAAGTCCTCCTTCTCTGCCAGCAGCGCCTGAAGAAGAAAGACTGCTCCCACCGTGCTTCCTGCACAAATTAACCTAATTACCTGTTCCAGTGGCAGCTAATAAGCTGAAAGCTTTTACGGCCAGCGCCTCCTTCCTACGCTGCAGGAGAGGCAGCTTCAGCCAGGACTCTCCTTAGCTAAAGATCTTTGACACTGGTCAGGAGGAAAACAGGAGGAAAAATCTCTGGGAAACAGGAAAGCATTGTTGGTGTTGCTGAGACTGCTGAATGCAGAGCTGTTAGTCACGGACAGGGCTCTCAGGGTGCTCGAAACCTCTGCTGTGTGAGCAAGGCTGGATGCTGATGAAAGGGGATTTGGGAGTTCATCACTGCAGGTACCTCCTTGCTCCCAACCCTGTGTCCTGCAGCACCGCATGCACATGCGGACACCTTCCTATGCTCAATATCACAAGCACTTTCCCCATGCTTCATGACATGGTTGGCAGCATCTTTGCGTTGCTGTACAGGGCTGCTGGTAGGTGAAATCCCCGTGACGAAGGAAGACATCAGCAGACACTGCTCATGGTGACATCTCTAGGTGCATGGGGGTCTGGCTGCTTGCCCATGTTGGCTGTCCCCAGACTAGGTCTTCTGGGGAAGGATGGCCCATTCCCATCAGCAAACTGCTCCTGGCGCTTGTCGTCCCCATGCTCCCTGTGCCCTGCGCTGGCCCTGAGTCACCCCAGCTTGAGGCAGGAGCTGAGCAGAGGTCCCCGTCATCTGCAGTGTCATCGCTGATCAGCGGCGCAGTCTGTTGCAAGGCTCCTGTGTCCCACCTGCTATGTCCTCCCCTTTCAGTACAGCATCTCACCTACTGAATTAACTTACTCTCACCTAAATTAACTTACTAGCCCCAGAAGCAAAAGTATCCATCTCACAGGGCTTCAGCGAGCACCACTCTCCAGATGCCAGCTGGGACTGCTCGGAGTATGCTGCACTTGCTGCAAAGTTTGACATCTTTGCTTTATTGCACCAGCCATGAAGTCATCTCAGTGCTGCGGCATTAATCCATCAGCCGGAGCTCACCCAGCACCAGCATAACATTTGCACTGGTGCGAGCAGGTTTCTGGGTTGCTAAGAGCGACTCACACGTGTGCACGGACCGTGTCTGTGGAGAGGCACTAATACGATTTTCTCAAACTATGATTGGTTTCCCAATTTCTAAAAAGCCGTCTGGCAGGCTGGGCGCCCTTCCAAGGTTTCCTGGAAATATGAAGATGTTAAGAAGGTGCTGCTGTCGGAGTCAAGATCGAGCCCATTGTGCAGTCCAGCGTTAGCTGGTGCTGCCAGGCCAGGACTGCCACTTCCTAAAATGAAGTCAAAAACCACAGAGCCAGATCGCTTGCACACCCAGGGCTCAGGAGCTTGTGGCTGAGTTCCAGCTTGGCTGGTTCGTCCTACACCCCCCCGCTTATTTTCAATCCAGCACCAAGTTTATCCTTCACTTCTGGTCCTGAGCTGTTGTGTAATATTAATTACCGCATGCTGCCATATTCCACCCACATTCACAAATGTATTTTGGGACCGAGTGAGGTGATTTCTGCACACAGAAGAATGGGAAGTGCTTGGGCCCCTTTGATATAAAAGGCGCCATGTCACTGAAGGACGACGGCAGGAGTGGGGTGATGCTCGCAGAAGGTGAGTTAGGAAAGAAGGATGCAAAGACTTTAAGTGATAGCTTCATGCCATGTCTGTCCCCTGGCTACTTGGCAGATTATTCATTGCCTTTATTAACTCTGTGTTAAATTACCCTTCTTTTCCTTTAATTTTTCAAGAGGTTTATTGTTTCATTTTGTCTGGTTTATTTTTAAAAAGACTTCTTGTGGAAGTAAAAGTTTCAGGAGACACTAGCACGACACCTCACAGAAAGAGAGCATCCTTTTACTCCCAGCCCAGGCACTGGGCAGTGCTAGAGGAAAAGGTCCCCATTTCACTTAAACAGAGAGTCTGGGTGGCACGGCCACACTCTGCGGCTGGCAGACAGCTCTCTGCCTTCCCTGCTGAGCTCCCTGGCAGGGCACAGGCAGCACTAAGTGCCAATTCAGCTGAGAACACTTGCCATTAGGAAATGGCCCAAGATCACCAAATCCGCTCCAGGCCAGCCGGCCAGCAGAGATCCTGAAGCTCTTCCTCACCTGACCCGCTGTCCCTGAGGAAGACTTCTTGTGATGGCCCTGTCCCCTGCACGACTCCCTCCGGCTGCCCAGCCTCCTCTGCCCATCGTTTTAGCCATTGCCCTTAGGTCTTGATGCACGTTTGTGAAGTGCCCGGTGGGCTATAGGGGATGCTCTGCAGGGCAGTGCAGTGCTCGGGGGTGCTTTCCCAGCGAGGCCACCCCGAAGCAGTGTCAGCTGCCCAGTGGGGCTGCGGTTGGTGGACGTGGGTATATTTGCTGAAGGCATGCTATTTTATTTGGTGCTGTTGCAGCTTCACGGCTGCGTCAGGCTGACCTGAGCGCAGGCTCCTGCTGCAGCGGGGGCAGATGCCTGGTGCACTGCTCGCACGGCTCACACCGCTCACATTGCTCACACTGCTTGCACTGCAGCAGCATCACGTGGCCAGTCAGGCACTTGATGCAGGTGAAAGCGCGTCTTTCTCTTCAGCTTGATTTCACTGATTAAAAATCAGCATATTAAAACAAGAATCCAAAACATGAAGTGCTACCCCAGCTAGACCCTCTCCTTACAGACACGCTGGCCTCAGTGCATTCTGCCTTTGCCAGCCCAGCCAGTGGCAATAGATCTTTTAACAAGTTCTCAATTAAAAAAAAAATCCATTTATTCTATGGTGAGGTGCTGGCTCTGAAGCTGGGGGACCCCTGGGAGCCACATGCCCTCCCAGCCTCTTCTGGTCAGCTGGGGAGGAGGTGCAAATTGCAGCTGGGGAGATGAACCAGGGGGGAGAAAGGGTCCCTCATGCGGGTGAGAGCTCAGGCCTTTGGGGTTTTAGAGGGGAACAGATGTCAGTTTACATTTCTGCATGGATTTAGAATCATAGTGTCATAGAATCGTAGAATGCTTTGGGTTGGAAGGGACCTTTAAAAGCCATCTAGTCCAAGCCCCCTGCAATGAGCAGGGACATCTTCAACTAGATCAGGTTGCTCAGAGCCCCGTCCAACCTGACCTTGAATGTTTCCAGGGATGGGGCATCAACCACCTCTCTGGGCAACCTGTGCCAGTGTTTCACCACCCTCAGCGTACAAAATGTCTTCCTTCTACCTAGCCTGAATCTACCCTCTTTTAGCTTAAAACCATTACCCCTTGTCCTATCAATACAGGCCCTGCTAAAAAGTCTGTCCCCATCTTTCTTATAAGCCCCCTTGAAGTACTGAAAGGCCACTATAAGGTTTCCCTGGAGCCTTCTCTTTTCCAGGCTAAACAACCCCAACTCTCTCAGCCTGTCCTCACAGGAGAGGGGTTCCATCGCTCTGATCATTTTTGTGGCCTCCTCTGGACCCACTCCAACAGGTCTGTGTCTTTCCTGTGCTGAGGACCCCAGAGCTGGACGCAGTACTGCAGGTGGGGTCTCACCAGAGCGGAGCAGAGGGTCAGAATTCCTCCTCTCGACCTGCTGGCTACATTGAGTTCAGCCCTGAGTCTCTGACGCTTTCACAGATCCCTAACTCCTCTACTTGTCACACCATGGATATACAGCCACGTGCTGGTTTTCTGCCTGCCAAAAGCCTTGAAGGCATCTGGCTCCACAATCCCCCCTTCATATCTGCACAGGATCTGCCTCTGCCCACGCTGCCCTTGCCAACACCATGCCTGGGTGCCCCAGTGTGAAGCAGGGAATTCTCCACCACTCTCCTCCAGCAGCTGAGTGCTACAAGTCCTCTGCACCCCAGCTGCAAGTACGGCAAAGCTTCCACAGCTTCTGCGGGAGGCAGCTGGATCCGGAGGAACCAGCATCGCGCAGCATCCTTGGAGCAAGGTTGGGGTCCTGTCCGCCTGACGCGTGTGGGTGGTTTGGGCAGCCACTTCTGCCAGAGAGAAGGTCTGCCCTGCTTCTCCTCGGCGAGGGGGGAGACACTGTGAGCCGAAGCGAGCTGCAAGGACGGGCGCCGAAGGCTGGCAGCTGGGTGGCCGGAGCTGCGAGGGCATCTGCAAAAGTTGGCGAAGCAGCATCGGGGCTGCAGGGGAGCGCTGGCCTGGGCACTGGGCAGCAGAGCACTGGATTTATTGATGAGCCGGGTTATGCTGGTGACTCACAGTCACTGTCTATACCTGGCAGTGACTCAGCTCTCACTTCTCTGATGTGACACGAGCTGTAATAAAATCCCGGCTTGTTTGTCGAGAGGGTTTTTTTTACCCTGCTTCCTACCCCCACTGCAGGGTTAAGGCCATCATTTACCAGTACGGCAGCAGCCGTCACAACAATAAGGCTACATACACAATTAAAAGCTTATTGGGACCTTTCTGTCTGCTGGCCAAGGATCTGGAGGCTAAAAGGCCAAAGATTAGTGTGAGGCATGGTTAAAATGCCATTAAATCAGAGCAAGTCCAGACCCTGCTGAGCCTGGGATCATGCCTCTGTGTGCGCAGTGGGGAGGGAAAGCCCCGTTCCTCCCTCTGCAGCCGGGTCTGGCTGAAGAATAAGCAAGGCACGCTTGGCCGGAGGCAAACTGCTGGATTATCCCTGAGGCTTTGCAGTGGAGAGCGTGATGCCACCTTCGCTGAGCACCACTAGCCTCTCAAAAGAGCTCATGTGATCTCTTCCAGCTGTATTCCAGGAGCTCCCGACTCTAAAAGTTGAAATTTCTGCCTTGGGCTTTGGCTTGTTCCTTCCCTCTCCCCAGAGCTTTCTGTCATCCCCTGAGCCGCTCTTCAGCCTTTCAAGGATGCGCTCCTCCGGGCCGATGGGCACGCTGGGCTTTCCTGCTCTCCCTCCCAGACAGCACTCTGAGCTCTTCGGGGAGGAAATCCCTTTTCTCCCACCACTTTCTCCTTCACAGCTCTCCTCTTCCTCATGTCACAGTAAGTTTCCACCTTTCCTACACACTCCTCAGTTTCTCTGACCATGGATGCTGCGTTCTCTGGATGGGACGCTCACTGGCATCTCAGCCAGGTGCAAGGTCTGTGCTGGAGCAGATGTGGCCTTGGAGATACCGGCTTTGGATGCTAAACAAACCAGTGGTTTTACTCTGTGCCCACAAAATACTATTGTGCTGCTCTTCTGCAGTGCCTGTGGCTGAAAGCACGTCATAGAGGATGCAAAATGTTAATATCCTGGTGCAACACCTCCAGGGAGTTTCTACCCCAATAGAGCAACTCTGAGAAAATCCCACCAGGGAGTACTGAAGGAGAATGGGATTTCTGGCAATGCACAGCCTGTTTCTGCTAATAGTCCCACAGGGCATAGTGTAGATCATTGTAATTAAAAAATAAATGCTACTGATGTATCTCCTAGGAGCTGCAGGAGTGGGCCCGAAGCACACTGCACAACGCACGATGCAGCCATGGAACAGGAGGATGATCCCATCGCAAGTGCTTCCCATCAAAATCGACCACCCGGTACAGCCTATGGACCGAGGGAGTAAGAAACAGCAAGAACAGGGTCCTGGTCAGCACGTGCAGCTTGACAGCAGCCGTCTCCATCTGTGTGCCTTGTAGGTGATGCAAGAAAGGCAAGCACTGAGAAAAGATCTGAAGAACAATGGGATGGGTTTGAGCTATATATAGGGATGTTCTCCAGAGAAAGGGGAATAAAAAGTTCTGTAATTGTTTCCATTAGAGTACGTGTCCCTTACTAGCAGACCTTGAATGAGTCTCTGTCTCCAGAAGCAGTCTGGATACAGAAGTAAGAGTTCCCATCACCATGTGCACTGACAAAAGCTCTGAAGTCCCCGGGACAAGGAACACCATGCAGCAGCCCCAGCTCCTCCACCCGACCCAGTTCTTTTGCCCACTGCCCACACAGGCAGCGCTCGCACCCTTGGGAGAGCCTCTGTTTAACACTTGCCATCTCGCCCCCAAAAGGTCAGTCCAAGGCTTTTTTGGACATGATGTTTTGAAAATAGCCCTCAGATTGATGGCATCTCTTTGCCCTATTTTTATCTCCTGTTTATAGGGCCAAGGCTGTTTATTGCTTCATCCTCCTCTGTCCCTCTTCTACGTACTTCCACTTTGGATGTTTTATTACTCTATTTATAATTAATTTAGCCTATATTTTTTGCTCAAAGGGTGGTCAGAGAGTCCAGTCCCTTCTAAACCTTTTCAGTGCTGCTTCCTCTGTAGTTAAGACCCTGTCCCTTAGTATTAAGGTTAATGCATCCTTAGAGGATGAGCAGACAACCGAGTGCAACCACATTAGCACACCTTAAGGTTCTGTCCCTCAGCCCAAGCAAGGCGTTGTAAATGCAAAGAGCAATAGGTTAGCTTTAACCCTGTTGCTGTTTTGTTCCCTGCCAAGCTGGGTGATGTTAATCTCTGTTGGTTGGCTCCCACACTGGAGGGCAGCGTGTGTACAATCAGCAACCGGACCTTCCTTGAGATGTACCAGCTTCTTAATGCAGGTTAACTTGATTGCTTGCAATCAGCTTTCTGTAGCTTTGGTAAGCTGAATTTGGTGAAATGCCTCTCCTCATCAGCTTGCAGTCACAGACTCTTCACAAGGTCCCTCTTTAGTTCAGATTGCAGAATTTCCTTTGGTCCTGCTGTGGAGTTGCTCTATGCATGCACAGTGGATAGGTTCTCCGGGTATCTACCATGAGTTTTCCAGATATCTACCAGCCCCGCTGAAGCTACTCTTCCGACATACTCTGGACATCCAGAAACCCCAGACAAGTGCCCCAACATACCTGATTCCAACAAATTCCCAACTCGAAAAAGAGCAGGTGCCTGGGCAACTCTGGCTGTACAACCACCCCGTGTACAGGGATGAATTTGGCATGCAGGTACACTTTTCAGTGCTAGTAGGCTACGTCTCGCAGCAAAATGGATCTGTTGTTATTCTAGATCAAATTTGGAAGAAAAGCAATCATTCCAGGCTGGCCTTCCAGTAGGAGGTTCTCCTCTGGAAAAAACATATGGCCTTCATGTTTGTGTATATACTTTTCTTATACTTCCCTAGTGAGTCACTCTTTTTTCAGATTTGTTGCTGGTGTCTCCTGCTGTGGATGCCGGCCACTTCGGATGGCAAGTGTAAGTTGTTGCCTGCACATGGGTTCAGTCTTCAGTTTAGGCACCCCTTTAAATCCTTTCTGTGCAGTAAATATGAAAATTCCCTTTCCCCGTAGTGGCACTATGATGTTTGGACTAAACTGATTGGATTTAAGTCTGTGTGATGACCCAGCACTAAGAGGTTTTCACTGGTCAGTTCTAAAAAGCCTTTAGCAAAAGGCATTCAGCTTCTATATATTCTGCCACTGAAGGCATGTTCCTGCTGCTGTAAAGGTCCTCCAAAAAGGGAGCAAACAGAAAGCTATAGACAACAGAAGTGTTGCGAAGAAGATTGCTGTGTTCTGTTGTCTCCTAATGAATGAGCAGAAGGGAGATCAGTCAGTCTGGAAGGCATGAAATCTAAAACTGATGAGATCAGTCTCATGACACCCAGCTACGCTCGCTCCATCCGCTGCCATGGGTCACACTGCAGGAGGTCATATTCAGCAGAAGCCCCTCCCAAAAAATAAGGCTGACCTTTACATGGAAGAGATGCAGTGGTGCTTCAGGGCTTCCACAGTCAATAGCAAGTTTTAAAACTTTATCATTTCTTCCTGAGTGGAAAATGCCTTCGAAGCCTTTGGGTTATCACAAGAAGAGGGGGAGGCTGTCGGCTGGGGAGACACAGGACAGCAAGCGGCACAGGGGTAAACCTCCCAAATATGCCTCCAGATCTGAGCTTTACTCAGTGGCTGAAACTTTTAAATGCATCTTGAAGTATCAGGAATCTCTGGCAGACAACCTCAGAGGCTGTATTTTAGCTCCTGTGCGTGGTGCCAGCATCTCGTGGCTGGTTTAACTTGAGAACTTCTCTGTGCTGGCTTGGGAAGCACTTGATGGGAGAGCCAGGAACACGCTCCATGGCTCAACATCAACATGCAAACACAGACTGAGCTGGCCGGTCTGGACAGCCGTGACACCGCCTCCACACCACACCTAATGAGCTCGAGCAGGCTCTGCACACTAATGGAAAACAAAGCTGGCACTTGGGGGCACATGGCTGTGCGGAGCCCAAGGCAGAAAGCAGAGATGCGCATTGGGGAGCTGCTAAAGTGGGACCTGCCACCGTTTAGGTGACCCTCTGGTCACATCCCCTGATGTTGCCATAAGCATTGCACATCTCCTGGGGAGAGGAGCCCCACAGGACTATGCTGACTGGCTCAGTGCCATCCATCCAAGCGATATGCCTCCCACTCCTGCTCACCCCCTCCAGGTTTCCCATCACCCCAGGAGATATTGGGGGACAGCATAAGCCAGCCCAGTTCAGAGCAGCCCTGCAGCTGCTCTGCACTGACTGTACTGCAAGCACGGTGGGATTTGATCATGACGGTGAGGCTCATGACTCCTCCTCGTGATCCCGCTCCATCCTGATATGGTCTGGTCCAAAAATTAAGGGCTTATATTTAGCAGCTTTAATAAATCTTAGATCACAAGAAAGACAGCCATGAGTGGATTCAAACACATCCTTCCCCCAAAAATGCCATCTATCATCAGGTCTCCTCTCCTGCAATTGTCTTCATATTGTACGAGGCTGGCCATTCATTTTAAGAAGTGCTAGCGTGCCATTGCTCTCAGCTCCTGCATTAAGGACTCCCACAGCTCAGAAAGCTTTGAATACCAAACTCAAGAAACCAATTTTCATGCTGCTTAATTTCTAACTCCAGAAGTGCCTATGTTCAGAAAAGCCAGAGCAAGTTTTGTGACGACAATATAGTAAGGGGTCATGCTGCTTTGTAGCATTTGGTTATTTTTATTACAGATTGATCAAGTGACTTGATGTCCTGGTTTCAGCTGGGATGTAGTTAACTGTCTTCCTAGTAGCTGGTACAGTGCTATGTTTTGAGTTCAGTATGTGAAGAATGTTGATAACACTGATGTTTTCAGTTGTTGCTCAGTAGTGTTTAGACTATAGTCAAGGATTTTTCAGCTTCTCATGCCCAGCCAGGGCACCTGAACCAAACTGGCCAACAGTGTATTCCATACCATGTGACGTCCCATCTAGTTTAGGAACTGGGAAGTGGGGGGGGGCAGGGATTCGCCACTCGGGGACTGGCTGGGTGTCAGTCAGCAGGTGGTGAGCAATTGCCCTGCACATCATTTGTACATTTCGATCCTTTTATTACTACTGCTGTCATTTTATTAGTGTTATCATTATCATTATTAGTTTCTTCTTTTCTGTTCTATTAAACCGTTCTTATCTCAACCCAGGAGTTTTACTTCTTTTCCTGATTTTCTCCCCCATCCCACTGGATGAGGGGGGGAGTGAGTGAGCGGCTGCGTGGGGCTTAGTTGCTGGCTGGGGTTAAACCACGACATTTGAAAACCCAGGCACATAAGCAGTGACCAAACTGACAATGTTTTCCCTCGAGGTCCCCTTGGGTTTGGTGACAAGCATCTCACAGACCTGGTTTTGTGCAGCCCACCTGCAGGAGAAGGAGAAACCACTCACCAGAGTGGCTCTCTGGGTTGGTTTTCCCCTGGTCTCTGCTCCCACCTTGGCCTCCCCGTGACATAAATATCCAACTATCAAAACCCAAAAGACATAAAAATGCAGTCATGTTGATTTAGAAATGCCAGTCGGGTCCTCTTGGGTTTATGCCATGGGTGCTTCATTCCTCTGGTCTCCTCTGTGGTTGCTACATCCCCGTAGGACCACATGTGCCATGATGCACCGTAGCTTGTACGACGTGTCAGGGTAGATACAGTCCCACCAGACAGCCCAGCTCTCCGGGAGAGGACAGACACATGGACGGCAGTGATGTGATGGGCTACTGCTGTGGAATTTCCAATTATTTGTGTTTGTTCACCTACTATACTCACCAAATTTTTGGTCAAACTGAAAATCTCAATGTAAGGATTTGGTAAGCTGGAGTATTTTTTTAATGCTGAAAAGTCAACACTTTGAGTGAAAAAGAACAGATTTTGCAAGATTTCTTGTCCCCTTTACCCCAGCAGGATCTGAGCCTTGCTCCTAGGTGGGGCAGGCTGTGAACTAACCTAGTTTGGGATTGATTCAGGGAATCGCTTAAGAACGTGTAAAACTCTCAGCAGCTTCAGATCCATTCTTAGCTCTGGCAAAACATTTCAGCATATGGTCTTGAACACATGCTCAAAATAAATCCCACGGAAGTGCTTTACTAAGCTGGGGCACTACCATGAGCCACTGCCTACAACCTGCAAGTTACGCACATTCAGCCTTTATTGGGCACTTTTTAAAGTCCAGCAAACAAAAGCAGGCAGCAAAAAAATGACCCATGCGGCATGAGCTGGAGCCACGGTACCCTTAACTGAGCTGAGTTTTGCTGGGCTCTGGCATGGCTTATACTTTTCTTCCTCAAAAACACTTGCTGGGTGCCCTGTGAAGAGTAATTGTAACAGCTCTGCATCATGAAAAAAAAGAGCAAACATCTCAGTCAGCCCTGTGCAAAACCTAATCACTAAGCTGGCCCTGCAGGATTTGTGCTAGGCAGCTCTTCAAGAAAACTTCCTCAGGACAGAGGACTCCAAGTAAAACATTTATTTTGCTGTGAACAGAACAAGGAAATGATAACGTCCTGAAAATGTTGCTGCAGAGAGACCCAGTGCAAAAAGCTGCAGTGGTTTTGCTTCGCAGGGTGCTGGGTTTAAGAAGCACTGAGGATGGCATGGCCATTAAAAGCCTCCGTGACATCTCAACAGAAAAGGACAATCTCACTCACAGATGTCATATCATTTTTAAGCTTCTAAGCGGAATGCTGTAAAATGGAGACTTTTAAAAAAATTAAGTATAATGTGAGAAATGCTTTTAAAGAAGTATTTTAAAGAAGTTAAGGCTTATTTTAAAAGAAATGTTACTGCCTTGGTCTTATTCAGTTAGAGGAAATTTGCTTAGTGAGAAATGCTGGTGAGAGCTCTACAGCCCTGGCAGCATTAGCAAGTGGCACTTCTGTTTAAACAAAACCTTACTGCTCGTCTCTCTTTTTTTTTTTCAGTTATCACTATTTTTCCCGAATGTCTGGTTATTATCTCCTCTCAGAAGCCTGAGAACAGCCTGTGTTTTCCACCAGCCGCTGTGCTGCCTCCTGCTAGACCAGCTTTTGCCATCATTTCTCCTGCCGCTCTCCTGGAGGACCACACTTGTTCCCTTACAGTCCTACTGAGTGGCATCTTTTCCAGAGGGATGCCCGCAGCAGCAAGCCCTAGAAAAACCTATTACTTGCTAACTAACAGGTGCTGCAAAGTTTCCCGAAACACCCTCATTGCCTACCAGACCCGCCATTTTAACTGTTTCCAAGTTGGCTACCATTAAAGAGCTGTGGGTTTGCTTGGATTTTTAACATACTTCAGACTGTGCTTGATAATGTGCTGACTTAGTGGAGATAGGTCAAATTTTTGACCTAATGTACTAGTTCTTTTAAATATGAAAGTGAGATTTTACTCTGTACTTGTAGCTCAGAGCGCAGGAACAGCTCTCCATAAGTGCGAAGGAACGGAGAGGTACCACAGCTTCCTGTGCCTCTAATGGAAACCAATTTTGGTCCAGCAAAAAGCCATAACAATGTAATGGTCTCTGGCATTTTACCTTGGTAATGTCATGGTATTTATACTCTTTTTAATACATTTCATGACATAATGCTGTTTTGTACCTGGTTTTCACAGGATCAATAAGAGAGAATGATAACCTTTTATAATTTTCTTCCACCTCCACAAGCTGCATATGCACAGACTCAGGAAAAATGCATTTTGCATCTCGCCAGGTGGGAAGCACAGAGCAAGCGTGGAGCAGGGCAGTCATCATGATCGCAAGGAGGAGAAGGTGGTGGGGAACATGCAGGTTTCTCGTCCTGCTGCATCTCAGCTGTCCTATATTGGAGCATCTTCTTCCTCCCACCGAGTACGAGTGTGCTTGTGAAGGCTTCCTCAGCACTGCCTGCTGGGCACCAGCATCTTTCCATTTTGAGTAAAATGACAGCAGAATTGCATCTTAAGATTAGAAGTCGGCAACCCACGGATGGTTTAGCTCCATCCTGGATGTCCGAAACGCCGTGCTTTCCAGTCTCCTTTGGTGGCTCGACCCGTGCATAGCACAGTCTGTATGTATTTGTTAGATGGGCTGTAATGTCATCACTAATTGTTGGGATTACCAGCCGTGGGTATCTTCTTCTTGGTCTCAAAGGGCTGTCAGGGCAAGGCGGGTGACTGACACACAGCCAGCAAAATGGAAAAAAAAAAGGGAACATGGGCCGAAAGGTCATGGGAGAGTTTACAAAAGGTGATGGAGCCCATGGGTCTCATTCTTGGAATGAAAATAGGGGGGTTTATAACGGGTAGAGTGCTCTGTGGAGGAGCCCATGTCTCGTCCATGGGCCCTGCATCCCACCGGCTCCCTTCACAGCCGTGAGTCTGCCTGTGCTCGGCGGGGAAGCCTTCCCTGCGATCCCCCCCGTCCCCCTCCGACAGCGGGACCCCAGCCCAGCGGAAGGAGCCACCTGTCCCCGGCGAGGCCCCGCTGCCGCGCGTGACGCCAACCGCTCCTGCCCATCTGCGCCCGCTGCGCCGGCGCCGCGCGGCCGGTGGGACGGAGGCTGGGACGGCGCGGCGGGGGGCGGCGGCTCCTCCGTCTGCGCTGAAGGAAGGAGAGGTTTGCCCCTGCCTCCTACAAGCTGGTGGGCTCTGGCTGGGCAACGCTGTGGGATGCTGCCAGGCGCATCCCTGGCAGCTGCCGAGCACAGCAAGCCCGCTGCCCGTCCTCCCTGTCTGATGCCATCCCTGGCTCCGGCGCGGGCTGGCTTCCAGTACACCCCAGGCGGTTCAGCGCAGGTCCAAATATGTTCATATCCACCACCTGCATGGACAGGCGCACTGTGTCCGGGCTGAACTTGGCCTCTCTGAGCCTGTACAGGCACCGGCTGCTCAACTCACAGAAGAGCTGACCTCAAGCCTCAGCTCTGGCAAATACTGCATGGAAAATGGGACCAAATCACTGGGTTTCTGTGCCTCAGTTCCATTCTGTGGGAAGGGAAGAAAACACCCTGTTTCCTTCACAGCATGAGCATCTTCAGGCAGGGCTTCAAGAAGGATGCTTGACCACGGATGAGTCTCCAGGCACCACTCCAATAGCTTTGCTGCCAGCAGAGACAGACATTTATAATGGATTTTCTTCAGCCTTGTGGTAAAACCTGCATTGTTTTTAATGCCCGTTTGGTTCACTTGCCATGCAGTGTCACTGGAGGTTTGCTCCTGGGACCTGACAGAACATGCCACACATCACAATGCTTTGCAAGAAGGATAAGCCATTCATTTAAGATGTGCTCTTATGTCATGGTGACAAACAAGGTTAATAAACTCCAGGCTGATACAGGAGATCCCTTTGAGCTGGCGGCACAGCTGGCCTTTTCCAGGTCTCTAGAGCAGTCTCTGAACTCAGTTTGCATACAGTGACGCAGGGAGAAAGCTGCTTTCCCCCAGCATTGCTCCAGGGAGGGATTAACACTGGCTGAGAAACTTCAACGGTAATATATGGGAGCCCAGGGATAGTTTGAGTCATGGCATTTTGAACCTGAACCAGGGGGAGTGGGGCGATGCTGGCACATCTGCTGGGGCAGGGCGATACCCAAAGCACGTGTCAGAAATGGTGTGGTGGTGGCTCTTGCTGGGGACCCGCAGCTGGCTCCAGCCTTCCCATAGCAGCAGCTTCACCCAATGGATGGAAAAGGGAAAGAGCTAGTTCTCAGAGTCCCCTCAAATGATCCAAAGAGGGAAAGAGAGATGGAAAAGATTTTTCCAATCAAAGCATGGTGGTTTCACTGCTACAAAGCAGAGGCACGTGGCAAATCCTGGCATCATGCCGGAGACCGCGGCCGGTCCGATGATCACAGGGCTGTCACCACTCCAGGTCTGACCTAACGCACAGAAAAGCAGGCTTCGATGAAGATGAGATCTGGGTGGGATCTCAGGAGATCATCTAGCCCCACAGAGATCTCCAACGCTCCAAGCCCTGTCGCCTCCCCAGGGGTCCCCCCTGGGTGTCTCACGCCCTTGGCAGGGGCTGCCCTGGGGGCAGTGGGTGACCTCGGGGAGAAACGGAATTCAAGATGCTCGTGGTTCACCAAAAAACCAGGAGAATAAACAACAAAACCAGGCATGAAGCACAGTCAGCAGCAGGTCTGGAAACACTGCTAAGTGCATTTAGCTCTGAGGTGGGTAAAGAGGAGAGGTAGCTGCCAGCCATCCCCTTCCAGCTGGGCTGGGACCAAGAGGGCTGCAAGCAGCCCCTTCCCTGCCGGCACTCACGCAGCGCCCGCTCCGGGTGGCCGGGGGCACGGCACGCGAGTCCACTGCGGGGTGCCCTGAAGATGGTGTCTGCCAGCAAAGGGACACCAAAGCGGACAGATGAAGGATGCTGGTGTGACCGGATCCCATGTGCTTCCTCAGATGTTCTTCCTCAGCTTGGGTACGCCGGAGCAGAAAGCAGCCTCTTCCCCAGCCTTGCCCTGAAAGCAGGTTGTGATGAGCAGAAGGTGGCACGCAGGAGCGGACACGGCACTAAGGAACTGGCTTTATTTGAAGGTAATGTTGCCTCAGGTTAGTCTTTGCCTTTGGTGGGATTCCCACCTCCCTAGCCACCTCCAGCCGGGAGCACCTGGCTGGGCCTCGTGGAAGGAGGACACGGGCTGAGATGCTTGTTTTGGAGAGCAGAAGGACAAGAAAGGCTCCTATTTTCTGGTCTGAGCAAACTTTGCAGCAGCTTTGGCCTTTGAATGCCACCAGCATCTTTGTTGCAATGAGCACGCCATTTCTCTGCAATACTACAAGATCTCCAACATCCTTCCGAACCTTATTGTCCTTAATCCATGTAAAAACCTTGGGGGAAGATGGTATAAACCCAAACCAGGGCTCAAGCAAGCAGCAGCGAGAGGAGCTGAAGAAGTCCTTGAAGGTGAGTGGTGGCCTCACCCTTCGCTCCAGCCGGCAGTCCCCACTCACACCCCCCAGATCCCCCAGACCCCCCCTCCGGCAGCAGTGACCGGGACCTTACCAGGTCCCCAAATTAAAGATACGGCTGTGTTTGAGTCACGGCACTGAGACTCGCTCAGGGTTCCCAGGAGAAGCTGTAGCTGGCTGGGACATCCCTGCAGCATGGAAACAGGGCTGGTGTGCAACAGTACTTCTGTGACAGCAAGCCCTCCAAGCACACAGACTTCAGCAGAAACTGCATTTGTTTGGAAAAAACCTTCCTGTAAGAACAAAATATTCTGTAATTGTCCATTTGGGGTTTCCTAAACCAACGTTAGAGCAACCCCCCCGGGGAGGGAAATGCTGGGTTAGATGGTCTATTAGTAATTTTCATGTTTCTAAAATCTGCTCCCGATGTCGACTCGGTGCCTGGCATTCAGCCCCTTGTCCTTGCCCTGGGAAGACAGAGCTTTCCATGCACAGCTAGGGAAAAAAGCTGTTAAAATTTCCATTCACATCCCTGCAAAAAAAATAACTGTAAGGGGAGTAAATAAATTAGTTTATTAGCCATGAATTCAGCCCAGCTGTCTAGGAGTTACTCATTATTTTGCTGGCAGCTTTGGACCGGAGCCAAGTAGTCGTGCTTGGCCATTCCCGCACCTCCCTGTGCACGTGGACTTGTTTTTAAAGTGCAGGGAACAGTGCCGGGTGCCCTTTTGCTACGGTGGTTTTTGCTAGGGATGAATGTCTCAGGCTATGCAGGCTTCTCTGCTCCTTGCTGGCACAACAAGAGCCTTACTAGTGTGTCAGGCCGGGCTGTGAGCTGTGCAGGACCACGGCTCGCCTGGACCTCTGCTTCTGGCTGGGAGAGCAGCTTCGCTTCTCATACCTGGGAATTTCCAGGCCCAGCTGACACCTGGAGAAGCAGCAAAAATAAATGTATTTTTAAATCTGTATGGGCTTGTTTAGGAAGCTGGAACGTGCGTCTCTTTTTTAGGGTGCCCAGGAGCAGCACAGACACGCAGTCACGCACGGGCAGGGGTCACCTCTCCCTCTGGCAGCACCTCCGCTTGCCGGGAGAGCCGGCAGCACCACCGGCAGCGGGGGACACAGACCGCCCCCGGCCCATGGCATGTGTGCGGACCTCCGGTGCATGCCCCAGCCCAAAATCTCGTCCCCTTGTCCAGGAGCCGGCTGGCCAGGTCCTTCCCTGCCACACCAGCCGTGCCGGTGGGAGGGCAGAGCTGCAGGTCCCGCTCCCCGCGGGGAAGGCGACTGGGCATTATCTCTGCACCCACTCCAATACCCAAACGTCACATGAAGGCAGGGGATGTCCCCCATCGCAGGGAAACCTGCAGGCACCTGGTGTTAGCTGAGTGTTAGACTCAGCTCTGCCAATAGCCGCCTCGCCGGTAAGGCGACGTTGTTGTGGCTTCTTTCCATCAGACGTGCTGGGGTCCTGCGGCAGCCGGGAAAGATGGTCTTTCTCCAACTGTCTCTCTGTCACTGTGCCTCTGAAGGGCTCAAGACTTCAGTCTCCACAAAAGGGAGTGGGAAACAGGAATCCCCACCATCCCAATGAGGACTGGAGACTGGATACCCTGGGGAGACTTGAGCTCAGAGCCTGGTCTAGCCCCGGGAGCTCCACCTCCACCTCGTGCGGCTAAACCCGGGCAGCAGGAGCAGACACACATGTCAGCTAAGGTAGGAAATTAATGTCAGATGTATTATAAGGATGCATATTTTTATTTTTAAGTTTCCTCTTTGTAACTGTTTCCCGTCTGGTAGCAATGATTTTTAACCCTTCACTTTGATGCCACAAAACCTGCACTTTTCCTTTTAAGCTTATTTAGTGTTGAAAGGGGATTTGAGTGGATCTGGCAGAAACAGGGCACATTGCTGTCACAAAAGCTGAATACATTAATGGGGCTGAATTGTTGTTATGGAGAAAGCCTTGGGGAGGCTGTCACTGGAGGCAAATTTAGGGTCCTTAGTGTAAGGGAGAATTCCCATTACACTGGAAAAGCAGCCTCTGATGGAGGGTGTTGGTGCAATGCAAGGGGCAGGCTATATTGAACCATGACTTTGGGAAGCAGGTGTCTTGGCACAGCCTTTGAACCATCTTTCCTCTCCAGATAACGCCTGCCAGGGGAGCGGAGGTATCTGGCAGGGTGCAAGTCTCCAGCAAGCAGTGCTGCGTGGGGGGGGCACGGCCGGGCCAGGCTGCAGCTCCCTGCAGGCACGGTGGAAGCAAAGCAGATGAAGACTGGTGTTCAAGTGAGCTTTAGAGGTTTATTAATTTTTGGTTCTGTTTGCCTAGAAAACGTAAAGAGTGTCTTTTAGCCCCAGATTTCGATAAGACAGCCGCAGCGCTGCCTTCCCAGGGCATTTCCCCACTCCCGGGGACAGACGCATCCAGCTGGCCGTGCTGCAGCTGCCCGCCAAAAACTCCTGCGCCAACACCTCAGCCACTGGGTTTGGGCAACCAGGCATCCGTGAGCCGCCTTCCCCCGCCAACAGCACTTGGTGGGAGACCCGGCCTTTTGCTGTGCCGTGAGCGCCCAGGGCCGAGGCACCCGGTGACTGTTGGGCGCTGCACCGCATGGAACAGCGTCATGGTGTGCAGTGGGATGCCTGGGTGGAATGCCTGGGTGGGATGCCCGGGTGGGATGCCCTCCGGAGCCTCTCCAGCTTGCACAGGGAAGGGACGGGCTATGGCCAGGAAGCTCCCACACATCTGCAATGCCACCAGTGGGGACTTGAGGACGAGGGTGAGATGGTGGTGTCGTCTGCCAGCAAACGGAGAGCCATCGGCTCCACCCTGCACGCTGCCCGAGGAAGAGCAATACGGGGTGGGGCAGCAAGGTGGCAAATTTCAGATCCCCGGGTGCTCTGTGAGTGAGGACTGACCATGTGGGTCCTTTTATCTTCTTCCTTCCAGTTTCTTTGCTGAACAAGGCGTAACTTTCCTGGCCATCTATGCCTGCAGCCAAAAAAATCACTTGGTGCTCTTTAAGGAGATGAATTTCTCTAGGACTTGCCCTTTAACCAGCACGTGCAGTGGCCACAGTCCCACAGGGGAACTTGCCGGAGTCTGTCCACAAAAATAAAATCATTGCAGATAGCAGGAGGGGGTTTGTGTGTGTGCATCTTACTACAGAAATCAAATCCAGTGAAGTTTTTAACAGAAACAAAAGAAAGTATCGGTCTGCGGAGGACATTTTAGCCCAGGACTGGACTGGGTTGGCACTCCAGCTTATCCAGTCTCTTTCTGGGATGGGCTTCACCTCACCAGGGAAGTGCTGCCCTGCCGAGAGCCACCCCCAGCAAGCTTTTTGGGAGTGGGAGGAGAGAGGCAATTCAGCTCTGGGGAATCAGATTTCCAGATCAAAAAGGGTGTGATGTAATGGGGCCTGATGCCAGCGATTTTGGGCTGGCTGGCAAGGCTTTCCTCTGGTGTGCACTGACAACCCGTCCCTGCATCCTAGTCAGACAGCGCTTGCTTCGCAGTGCAGGGGGAGAAGGGCTGAGCACTTTTAAAGTGAGCTAAATTTGGGCAGAATTGGGAGCGGGGGCTGATGGCCGAGCCGGCGTATTGAGGTGGTGGTGATGAGCAAGGTGAGAGCACAGGAATTTGCAGGCAGCTGCAAACCTGTTTGCCTGAAATATTATAGCAAGAAGAAGGAAATAAAAAAAAAAAGATATAACAATAATAATAAAACTGAGCTGGCACCTCAAACTCTCAATACATGGGTGCTTTGCTGAGCGTCTCCCACAGTACGCCACTGAGCCCCCATGGTTGGAAACCACTGGTTTGCTGACCCCAAGATAGCCTGAAACCACGAACTTCAGATACACAAACACCCCGAAACAACTATCAGGCTTCTGAAGAACAGCCCGCGCTCGACGCCTGCTAAACTCATCACCCACTGCAGAGCTGGGCTGGCCCCTGTAACACCGCCCCATCTCCTAATTGCTCATGGAGGTAAAGCGTCGGTCAGAGCTGAGGCTGAAAGTGTCTCCAAACCTCCCAAACTCCATGGGTATTCGAAACCTGACTTTGCAGGACTGGGACTCCAAGTCCTGGTATCCCAGGCATGGCGGCTCCAGGCCACGCACGCTGCGGCATGCAGCAGCTCCCGGGGCTTTCTCCTGGCTGCAGAGCATGATTTAATTACAGGGGCAGAACCGGTGGGAGCAGAGCTGCTGGGAGGAAGGATGGCATGTGGCATGGCACGCTCAGGAGGGTACTGGGCCCTCAGCTCCTCCCGCGCTCAGCTTTGCTCCCGTGTGCCCTCGCTTGAGGCTTTTGGCTTTATTTGCTCTCTTCTGCTGTGTGTGGAAAGCCTCCAGCTGCTGAGCAGCCGGGAGCGTGGCTGCTCTCTGTAGCTCTTGGCACGGCTGCCTGTCATGCAGGAGCCCAGAGGAGGGCTGGTTTCGGGGGGCCCCTCTGGGTGCAGGGCCAGCCCCCAGGGCAGGGTTGCAGCCCAGCTCTGCCACAGCCTCCACGGCCAGGCGTGGAGCAGAGGTACTGCTCTGAGAGCCTCCGGAGAGGGACCCCCGTGCCCACGTCTCATGCTTATTTTTTAGGGTAAAGAGCTTAAAGCTAAATTCAAAGAACAGGAGCAGGCACTTAATTTCCAAAAAAGTGGTAAAAATGTATTTGCTTCTTTTTAATGCAACTCCAGCTCCTTCTCCAGCAACAGAATTGCTTTCAGACTCCCACAGCCGGGGGATGCCGCTGCGAGCTCACAGCATGAGCCCCTGCTCCCCGGGCATCCCAGGCAGACGGACCCCCCCACACCCCGCAGAGGGGACCTGTGCCCCGGGACACACAGTGACAGAAAAAGCCCGGTTTCCTCCTCCACTTGCCACGCCGTGCTGCACCGTGAACAGCAAACACCCAACAGCCGCCACCCATGGGGGCCTGAGCCCCTCAGCTCCCCACATCCCCCCGGCAGGTGCCAAGGTCCGTCACCCCCCACCGCTCCGCTCAGCTCCCGACCTCCCCTTGTCACCCACGCTGTCCCCAGGGGCTCGCGTGCCAACTCAGCCACGCTCACGCATCGGAGTTTGCTGCCTCCTGCCAGCCCTCCTCCCCTGCCTGCAGCCCCACGCCGAGCCTGCCCCGCATCTCTCCGCACCGAGCAAGTTTCTTTCGAAACTCCTTTTGTCCTGAGCCATACGGGTCCTCACGACAGGGAAAAAACACAGGAGGACAGAAGTGACACTGGTTTCTTCTGACGCCGAGCAGGGGGTGCTGGGCCGTCTCGGCATCCCCCAGCACAGAGCAGCGCCGTGGGCTCGCTGTGGCTGCCGGCTGCGGGGCAGCGCGTCGCGGGGACGGGCAGCGGGTCCGTGCATGGTGACGTGCTCCTTGGGCCATTCTCCGGGCTCTTTCCGTGCCGGTCGCGGGCAGGCAGGTGCGACGGGAGCAGGGATGGCCGGGCGCGGGCGGTGGCGTGGCTCGGCGGGGTGGAGAATGACAGCAAGCTGACCTCGGGCAGGGTCCGGACCTCCTCGGGTGCGACAAAGCCGGTGCCGTCACCCCTCTACCGCTGGGCGCTGGGCGGAGGGGGGTGTGTAAGCGGGGGGCTCCGGGTGGAGCTGAGCCTCTGCCCCCAGCCTGGGTCATAGGGCTCCCTGCTCTAAGGAGACGGGCTCCTGGCGCTGCCTCTTCCGCTGCCTCTCCCGCTTGGCCCGCCAGCACACGTAGGCAGCCACCAGCAGGCCCACCCCGAAGATCAAGGTGGCCACCGAGACCACCTTAGCAATGTCCATTTGTGGGCCATTGATGGTGAAGGTGATGCACGTCGCTGCTACGCCGATGACCACGGAGACGATGCCGAAGGGGAAGATGCAGCGGTACCAGGATTTCTCAGTCCCGCCCGTGGCCAGGGCCAGCTTGTTGAGCGTAGCGGTGGAGTCGGTGGCCGTGGCCAGCGGCAGCCCTGGTTTTCCTCCCTGCAGGCAAGTGAGCGAGTTGGACTTGCAGCCCATCATGTTGGCGAGAAAACCCAGGAACGACCAGCGCAAAGCGCGGCTGGGTTGGACGCCGGTCACCGTCCCGCCACGACCCGCCGCTGTGCCGGTGACGGAGGGAAGAGGCCGGATCCTACATGATCAGCTTCCCCCGGTGGCTCGGGGTGCCTCGGTGCAGACCAGACCGGCCACGATCTCAGCTGCCGCTGCTCTCGCTCCCAGCTTTGGCTCCCGGCTCTTTTGCTGCCAGACGGAGCGAGGATTGGATCAAGGATTGGCGGTGGCAGCGGTGATCTCATGCCGGTGGGAGGACCGGCTTGGCCTCGCTGCCTGTTAACTGTTTCGGGCTCTGAGCAGGCAGCTGCCTGCAGCCCAGCTGGGATTGCTCCTGGGATGTGTTTTTGCAGTTTGCCTGTTTTTACCAGTCCAGTCCCTGACCAGGCAGTGCGGCGGCAGGGGAGCTAGCCTGGCTGCCCACCGCCCCCGGTTCCCCCCAGGGCCATGCTGCCGCAAATACCGCTTCGGGCAGCCCCACGGGCAGCGAAACCCCGAAGGAACGGGCAGCGGGACTTCCAGCCGCTCCATAGAGCCTCTTCACCTCCTCCCTGCACAGTGCCAACACCATCGCCTCCTTCCGAGTTGTTCTTTCTGCCTGTGTCACCCTCTGCCAGCTTTGTCCCCTGGCACAGGGCTTGGGGGACCCTCACTGGGAGCCCAGGGACTGGCGATGCTGGCTGGACTGGAGAAGGCTCGAGGCTGAGACTCACCGGGGTGGTGGGACACTGCTGGGGACGTAGGGTGACCAGTCAGGGGACCTGGAAGGAAAGGGGCTAGAGCAGAGGTGGAGGAGGATTTGGGATTTGAGACGATTGCTGTCCAGGCAAGGCAGCCGCAGGGTAAGAGCCAGGCGGGCAGGACACCGAAAGGCAGCTCAGCGCGGGAGGGGACAAGCAGAGCCGCAGGAAGGACAGCTCGCCCAGGAAGGAGAGCCAGTGTGCGCTGGAAAGGCTTTGGGAACCAGCACCGTACCTGCCAGGGCCCCTCGGGTACAGCACTCTCTGCTTCCTTTCCCTGCAGTGCCCAAATCTTGAATATCAAGATGAATTATTTTTAAACAGCAATATTAAGCACAGGTAGGTAACGTTGGCTCTGCAGCCTGCTCCAGTGCAGAATCACACACTTGCAACAGCAGCCGCAGCACATGGCAAAGCACAGTAGAGCCCAGCAATGGCACACAGCGCAGCAGCCGTCTGGGGCTTCTGGGCCGCGAGGAGGAGGAAGGAATGGAGATACAAACAGCCTGGACAAAGTTGAGCGCAAAAGCCTCCTGCCCAGCTCTGACCATCAGCAGAGACTCATTTCTGTGGGCAAAACTTTTTTGTGCCACCTTTCCCATGAGGGGATCAGGGAGACGCTGAGACCAGAGCTGGCACAAACAGTTCCCATCTCCACTCGCTTCTCCCTCACTGGTTTTTTTTTTTAATCGGTTTTCCCAAAGGAAAGAGGAAAGGAATGAGCTATCGCAGCAAACTAAGAGACCTGGAGCCTTTCCCAGGTCAGAGCTTCCCCCGAGCTGATGGGGCCCAGCTGCATTTCTGCATCAACTGAGAGGAAGCCAAAAATAAGGGAGAAAATCCACATTGTAGCAGAAGTGGAGCTGTGCAGGGAGAGGGTGGCTCTGCAGGAAGGTGAGAAGATGGAGAAGCAGAGGAGCTGACGGGACTGACTGGGGAAAAGGGAGGTTTGGGCGTTAGCCTGGACGTGGAACGTTATCCTCCCTTTGCTTGTGGGCACAGCTCTTGCCTACACCATCCCCAGGGAAATCATTCCACTCCGAGGAAGGGGGAGAATAAAGCTGGTTTCAATCAGCCTTTGCCCCTCTCCAGGCTTTGTCTGGAAAGCTGTGTGAGACCTGTTAGCATGAAAAGGGAGATGGCTGGGTCTGCAAGAGCCCTGGGATCTCTTCTTGCCTCTAGTTTCTTAAATAACATCCTTAAATAACAGAAGTGGAGGTTGATCGGGTATCAGATGAATTCCCAAATTTCAGGGAGGCTTTGTGCTCCTGCAGTATTGCCCAAGGCAGCCAGCTCTAGGACACCTGGGACCTGAGCACAGAGACTCTGGCTACACAAATAAATAGCCCTCAGAAAATAACTACAGATAAGTCAGATGTGCAGCACATGGTGCTCTGCAAACTGAGTTTTGCTATTTATTCTCTGGATTGCTCATTATAGGGGAAGAAGAGCAGCAGAACCCCACCACTCAATGCCCCTTCAGCAGCAAGGGCCAAACCCTGCCTTCTTAAGGCTGATACTTCCCATTACAAGCTCCGTCTTCAGTTTCGTGAAGCTCTGTCAAACTTGAAACTGTTCAGGCTTAAATCTTCTGTGCTGAACCCTTGAAGAAAATTTCAGCTAAAATAGTTCAGCTGCTGCTGAGAGCAGGGTCTGGAAGAAAATGCCCTGGTGACAAGCCTAGCAATGGGCTACTTTCCAAACTGCTTCTCAAGAAACCAGTGATGCAATTACACCCCTAAATACAGCTCTAGCCCCCTGAGAGGATGCTGCTGCCAACTCAGCCTGCCCTAGCTGGTCCTACCTGCGACAGCATCCCCACACCTCCAGCCTCCACTCATCGAGTTGGGAAGGACTTCCATCAAAACATGTCAGTGTTAGTGGACTGACAGCTGTACAAGTTTTTTTTAAGTGGTGCTGAAGAGCAGTGACTGGCCTTGAAAAAGCAGGAGGTAACAAAACCAAGCTCCAGCTGGTTAGAAAAACATGACGTTTTAATGTCTCAAGTTCTGATCCATGACGAATTTGAATCTCAGCAACACTGATGTGATCCTGCTGTAGTAACCCTGTGCATCTCCTGCATTGGTACAAACCATTGCACCCATTACTGTGTTAACAGCTGCTTAAAATTATACAGGAGTAAAACATATATATGTACTCACACATATGCATGTACACATGGATATACCAAACTCCTCCATATATACACCAAGACATAGCTCACCAGATAGTGTTTCCAAAGAAGCATAAGGCAGCGCTGCCTGCATGTCTGACAGAGGGCCCTCTAAAACTCCAGAGATAGTTTGAAAGCAATTTGCTCTCTAAGTACTGAAACGGCACATAGCGCAAGTGCACATCACTGAGCTGTACTGGCTTTGCTCCTGGTTTGAAAGGAAAAGCAAAAAGCCTTAGCAGGACCAGGACAGCCCTGAAAAGGGCTTGGGCTGGGACAGGGTCACCTCCAGGAAACTTCTCACACTGGCACATAGAAAGCAGCTGGACGAACTTGCCCTTCTCCATTCAAAGAGGCCAAATTCATGCAAATCTTTCTCTGATTTTGCAGTGGGTTTCTATAAAACTCAAATGTGCTAAGGGAGAGAGGAAGAGGCTTCAGGTTGGGCTGCATGGTGGGAGTCCATTTTTTGGGGACACTGGATCTGCCCCCCTCGGTGGGGCTGATGGGCTCCTCTGCTTGGGTGCTCAGCTCCTTCCCTCCACACTCCTTCTTCTGGGACTAACGTAAGGGTGTAATTTTCATAGCAGAAATAGAGACTCGTGTATGTCCTCCTCCCTTTTCCCACAGGAGGAAAGAAAAGCACAGCTGGGACTGGATGAGTCATGTTGCAGGAGCTGAGATGGATGACACCCCACACTACACACACACATACACCCACAAGGACTGTGCTGACCCGTCTGGGTGATGGATGGGGCAGCAGGAGCTCTCCCTGCAGCAGGGATGCTGCCCAGAGCTGGGCTGCAGAGCCCTCGGATGGGCGAGAGGCTCTGGACCCTGGCTCTCAGGACTGCAGCAAAGAGATGCGGGAAGGAAAGAAAAGCCTGGAAACAGCAACTTCTGTTTAAGAGGAACAGAAAAACATCAGAGAGGGTTAACTGCTTTGGTGGGCAATGGAAAGCTTGTGTTTTGAGCAAGAAACCCAGATTCCTAGGAGGGAAACAGAGTTGAAGGGAGAAAGGATGAGGAACCCAGGATGCCTCTAAAACAGATTAATTACTCCATTTTTGAAGTAAGAAAACTCAGAATCAAATATGATGCTGACCACCACCAGGGAAGCCCAGGAGGAGCAAGGCGCTGGAGGTGATCCATGTCCCCTGGCATTCAGTGCCCAGCGCTGGGGCAGGAAGAAGGAGGTCCATAATGGTGGGGGTCCATAATTACACAAGTAACCAGAGACACCAACATTGACTTTTCAAAGTAGATGTTACAGAGCAAAAATAATTTGGAGACCACACGGAAACACTAAAATAAAGAACGCAGGGCCAGGATGCAGAGACACCCACACCCCGCTTATTCTGCTTACAGCTTCACCGCACATAGCCCATCACCTCCGCACAAGCCAGCTGCTCAGTACGGGTCCTGCCACACTCAGGATGGCCTCACCTCCGGCCTGGAGCTAATATGACTGTGTAGAACAAGGGGTTTGTAGGTGAAGGAATTATGCCTTATTTTTTCCAGAAACTAGAAGGTAATGGGCCTGGAAACAAGAACAGAAAACAACATATCTTAGGGCAAACAGCAGCTTTGGGCAAAGATAATCAAAGATAATCTCTGTTATACACTTCACATATATCCCTGCACTAGTCAAAGAAATGATACCTACACATGCCCACCTCATTTCTCATTTTTGGGACACACAGCTCAATATCCTGGGGTCTGAGTTGTAGAAATCCAGCAAATGGCAGCCCTGAAGCCTGTGACAAATGTGCTCTGAACAAGTGACCCTCACTTACTTAAAAACTAAATACCAACAGACCACATGCATTGACTTGTCACACAGAGGAACTGTAAAAAAACCCAAACCCACAGTAGTTTGTAAGAATTAAGACATCCCCACAAGGTTTTTTTTTTCCTGTGGCTCTGTGAGGAAATGAATAATTCTGCCTTTGGCTGGTAGGGTATAGTTCATGCAAGAGCCACACATTAAATTAAGACTCAGGCAAGAAATACTAAATAACTATTTATTGTACAGCTATCTCCTGTAATAAACAAACATTGACTGCAATAAAGAGTTGCAGTGAAACAAGAGCAGGTGAATATAGCATCAATGACCATGTCGCCCATTGCCACAGATGGTCCAAACTGCAGCTGCAACCTGGGACTGCGGCTTTTTCTGAGCTCTCAACTGCAACTTCAACAGTTTTAACATAGCCATTAAATATAGCCATTGAGTATACTCATTCCATGGAATGGCAAAAGCTACCTAGATATAGAACGGCAGCTCTTCAGTGCTAAAAGATCACAGACTCAGAGGGAAAGAGGAATTCCATGGGAGAGGAAATGGCGACAGCTGGATTTACCGGAGGCAGCGGCTGTGCCAGGGCACGCAGCCACCTCCTGGCACCAGCCGTGCAAGGTGCATGCCCTGCGCCTCGGCAGTGCCTGCACAGCCGCTCAGCGCTTGCCATCACACCATAGCTGCACCCGGCTGCGGAAACAATCCCGGCAAAGAGAGCATTAAGTTTTGAGCGGCTCCATTAATTCTAACATAAAGAGCAGAGAAGAAAGTCCTCACACAGCAGGAGAGCTTCATTAAGGAAGCACAGCTGGCCTCTCATAGTCCATTTTAAGTTGCTGTGTGCCACGTAAAACTGGAAAATAGGCAGCAAAATAAATCAGGAGGCACAATCTTGGATTCTAGTGACCTAAGAAGTATTTTCCAGGTCTATGATTCAGCAAAAGGAATAAATAAATAAAGCGGAGGAATAAAGCGGCAACAGCCATCAGGAAGTGTGGGTCTGAAAATAGCAGCAAAGTGTCACCTTGATCCACTCCAACAAAGACTTTTGCAACAGTGGCAAGCTGCTAGGTGACATCGCCCTGCTATTTTGGGTCCATATCATTACAGTGTGTGATGAGCCCCACCGGAGCATCTCCCAGCGCTGAGTGCTCAGCACAGGCAGGGAAACCAGAGCCAGCCTGCCAAAAGAACTTCCGAAATAGGGACGGCTTTTGAAATTAGAGATTCATGTGTCTTACAAGGAGGACACTTTCCTGTGGATTCAAATATAGATAGGAGCAGATGGAAAAGAATTATTATATCATCCGCCCGGTGGTAGCTACGTTCGCAACGTTGGTGCAGGCTGAGCACGTACAGACCTCCCTTCACGCCGTCTGCTGCTCCTCTCCTGTCACCCATCAGCTGACTACCCCACATTAGACCACAGCAGATACTCAACACAAACAACACTGAGAACCAGGCATGATGCAGAAACAGGAAAAAAAACCACTAACTAGGAGAAAAGCTAATCCACAGCAATTTTGTTGATGTCCTCTGCCCCTGAAGATGCTTCATACTGACACATGGCCAGCCTCAGGGAAGTGCTGTCCAGAGAGCTGAGCGAGATGCCAGCAGAGCTTAGTCTGACTCATAAAGCACGCACACTAGTTTTAAGGCTCATAGATAAGAAATACACCTAGTACATTAGAATAAGCTATTTACTGTAATTAGTGCTTTAAAAAAAAAAAAACAAACCAAAACCCCCAAAATAATGCCATTTGCATTGTCATAAGCAAAACTGAATTACTCTGTAAATGGAGACCATGGCACTCGCACTGCTAGGAGGAAGGGAGCCATAGTCATATATGATTCAAATCATTAATGGTTTGTTCATTCAAACACCTCCATTAAATCCAGTGGGTTTGCTTTTGCAAGGCCAACACGATCACTGCTGAGAGCTTTGTCACCCTCAAGGAGAAGACTCCAGAACAGGGCAGCAATGGGTCCTGATGAACACCATTTAATACTAGACAAAACCAGGTAGTTAGGATCAGTAATAGTTGCAAGGATTTTGCCAAACACCCCAAATTTCCTAATGACACTAAAAATGAGCCTTCCAGGCTCACAGAAACACATGGTTATGTTAAATTTATATGCCCAAACTTGTTAAAAATATACAAAATACTATGCCTGATTCATCCCTGCATCCAGTAATGTGAATTCTGTCCCATTACGCAGCCAGCACACAACCATAATTAAAGCATTGTAGACTGTTTATGGTTTCAATATTTTTTTTTAAAGGTGGTTTTTGTGTTTGGGGTTGTTTGGTTTTTTGGGGGTTGGTTGTTTTTTTTTAAATTATCATTCTTGTGCTCTCTCATTCTGTGTGTTCATGTGTTTGGTTGGTACCAAAGACTCAATTCCTCCTGAAGGCAGTGAGAACTGCAGATGCCCATCGACTTGCATGATGGCACTGAGCTGCCCAACAATTTCAAAAGGAAGGTTTAGAGCTAACACATCCTATAAGAGACTTCATCTCAAAAGCAAGAAGTGTTGTATATTCTGAAATTTAGAACTGGAAGCAGGAAAAAACCCAAAAGGGTGACATCCTCAGATAATGCACTTTTCCAAATTCCAAAGCTACAAGGCTGTGCCAGCTGCATCAACAGATGTGGTGCAATAGTTTTAACAGAGGAAAAAGGATGATGAGGTGCTACAGAGGTGCAGTGCAACGTAATTTACAACACAACTTAATTTGTGGTGGATAAAGCAACCCTACTTTGAAGTCTTACTGTCTTGAATGTGTGCATTGTCTCCCTTAGTTTCTTCTTAAACTGGAGATAAAATGAGACTAATAAATTGTTTCCCACTGTAAACTGCAAGGGCTGAAAAAAAGCCTAACCAGTAGGTGTTAGCACAGCTGGGAGTTTGT
Organism: Haliaeetus leucocephalus; assembly: GCF_000737465.1. Lineage (NCBI taxonomy): Eukaryota > Metazoa > Chordata > Aves > Accipitriformes > Accipitridae > Haliaeetus > Haliaeetus leucocephalus. The sequence goes on from NW_010972624.1 coordinate 555,911, forward strand.
GTTCTCAGAAACCAGGAGGGAAGACTTCAGACAGGCTTTTCTCCAGGGTCAGTCTCCTCCACTGACTCAGAGCTTGCTTCTATCTTTTTTCTATCTGAACTCCAGATCCACTGATTATCTTTCTTGTTCTGTCTAAAAATAAGTCAAACATCTCCGTTTGCAAGCCTAAATAGCCCACTGCTGTAATTTCTCGCCTTCTGAAATTACAGTTCAAAACTCAGTTTTAATTTTTTTTCCCCCTCTCATTACCAGTTCTTTATACCCTGGCATACGTGGGATACGGCTTCCTGCCCTCTGCTTTCTAACTGGGCTCAGATTAATTAACAAGTAATAGATTTTTCTTGATTACAATGCTAAAACCCTTCTTTCTTCACAAATTAAAAACAAGATGACAGATCTTTTCTTCTGGATGGTGGTTTTGATGTTACAAAAATAGTAATTGATCTGCATGGTAGAAAATAGACATTTTAATACCTATTTAATGAACTGTTTTCATGTCAGACTGAGTCATGATTAGGGTTTTTGTTTTGTGAGATTGTTTTTAATGGAAGTGAAGGAGGACTAGGAAGCATCCAGTGAAACCAGATGTCAACTGTGCCAGTCCCAGTGTATATGTTTAAAAAAAAACAAAACAGAAAAACAAGATGCCTTTTTCCAGAGAGCATAGATGTGGCAAAATCAAGCTAATGAGCAAGTGAAATAATATCAATCTTCGTTTTACAGATAAAAAGCAAAGAGCCCCTGGTGTCAGATCCATCATCTGCTACAGCCTCTCAGTGACCCCACCTGGTGATAGGACTCAGGACTGGAAATGTGCAGCCATGAACTGGCTGCCTGCCTGCAAAAAATCCATGTTGGCCCCTTCTCCTGGCCTTCACAGGGCTATTAAAGCATTTCCAACTCATTGCTTACAGTGTACTGAGAATTAGACACCCTGGGACTGTCTGGAGGAGTGCTATGCATCCTGCATTACCCGCGTTCAGCATCCCCAGCGTGGTTTGCACTCACATGTAACTCAACAATATCACTTTCAGATTTATCAGAAGCAGACAAAATTTCCTAGCAAAGCTTCAGCTAGAAATCCCAAGCTCATGCTGAATTCTGTAGCTCAGGCAGAAATTGATTTGCCTCAAAAAAAAAAAAAAAAAAGGAAGAGTGAGGACATATAGCTCCCCCCAATACTTCTAATACAAATACAAGCTTTCTGTCTCAGCATTTTACAGCACCATTGCTCTTTCTAGAAACCCTTGACTGGCACAACAGTGCCTGCTGCCTGAGAAGTTGCTGATTCAGGTGTTAATGCTTCAGACTTGACTACATATAGTGTTTTAAGTAAGTAACCTGCTCTCTGGAGCTCACAGAAAGCTCATTTGGAGAATAACACCGACAGCAAATTTGTCATCTACAGAGAGAGCTGGGAGTTTTCCCCCCCCCAGTTCAACACTTACCATCTTAAACTGCTCGCTGATGAAATTCCCTTATCCCTCACACAGTTCATCTGGTTTTGCCTCTCCAAACCATAACTCGTGCTTCTGGCCCAGGTGGCTGGGGAGTTCTTCCTGCCCTTGCCCCAAGGGTGGGATGCTGCAGCTCGTTGCTGTATATGCAGTTGTTTCAGCAGGTCACAGGTTGTTATGCTCTACCACTGCTCACACGCTGCTAGACCCCTCAAGAGGGCTGAAAGAGGCAGGACATGCCTCCACACCACTCTTGGTGAGATTTGCCTTCTTTCTTACCAAGACTCAAATTACTTCTGTTTTAGATGGAGAGTATCCCTAAAGCCACACTGTTTAGTTGCTACATGCTGTATCTCCTAAGGAGGCAGCTGTAGCAAGCACTTGGTGGCACATCTGATAACATCAGGATAACATCTGATATCTGCAGGATAAACCCCTTGAAGATTTCAACACAATGAACATCCAGAACTAACCAAAGACAACTAGTGCGTGTGAAATCCTGCAAGAGGGTCTACCGATTGCAGTGTGCACTGACAGTGGCACTGCCTCTGTCTTTCCACTGGTCAAGTGGATTTTCAAAAACAAAAACAGTAAGTGGAGAAGTTGCACAGGGGAAGGAAAGAAGGAAGCTGGTGGAAAAGACAAACCATTAGCAGCTGGAAATGCTTAAAGTCACAGATTCTGGAAAGAAAAGTAAAAAAGTGTCTCCTCCCAGTGATCCAGCTTCACATCCTTCAGCAGTGAAAGAACAAAAACCTTTTAAGACTCTACTGTAGGGCACAAAGAAGGAATAAGAGCTACTAATCCTCCCTGACCCTCACTGTGCTTTGTTTCAGCTCATGTCTACACAACAGTGGTATCATCTGTCACTTTCCAAAAATACTGCTCATTTCCTGTATTTTTGTAATACTATCCCCTGGCACCACAAATACTACCTTTTGTCTTTCTTTTCTCCTCATCTCAATTTGATGTACCAGCATAATTTCTTTCTATAACAATGGCACATTTTATAACGAAAAAGACTCCCCAACCACTCAGTTAAGTTGCTGTTGAATCTTTATCTTTGCTATAGCACAAGACTCATTTGAAAAAGTGAGTCATTCCAATGATTTAAAGTCTTACACATCTATGAAAATTATAAAGTGCCTCTCACATGGTGTAGGAAGAGTAATAAAACTACACTGCACCCAGAGGCACAAAACAACCCAGCTAGCTGCTAGTCATCACGCTGGGAGCTGTACTCCCTTTCTGCACCCCTCCTATGGTATCAGCTTGCCTTTTGAGCTTGTAATAACCCCTGCGAACCCATTTTTGTGGACTCAGTCTCTTTTTCACAGTCCTTTCACTCTTACGCAGTCCTTGCTGTGGCAGTGAAGTTACTGCCAATTTACACTGGACTGCTCTGTGCAAAGAAGCAGATGCTCCATGACTCATGCAACGCTTACAGACACAAGTTATGGATAACAGCACGATAATTAACAATACCAAATGTCATTTCTAAAATTCAAACATGCAGATGTTAATGCCCATGGCATATGACCACATTAGTTTAGGAGGCAGTGTTTGCTCCTATAACCAGCCTTTTAATCATTACATTGCAATCCTCCAGTGCTGTTGACCACAGCATGCTTTCCACAGTAGACCATGCAGATGTAAACCACACAGGACTCCTCTGCACACTGCAGTGGGGAAGAAAAACTCCTGCCCTGACTGCAGACTCCATGGGAAATAATTACCATCCACAGAGAACTGAATGCAATGCAATTTTAAAAAAAAAAGTGAAAGTAAAGGATGCTGATTTTCATCTATTATTTACATGATTTTCAGTGAATTCTGAGGGTCAGAAAGGGCCAAACGTTCAGAAGAAACGGACAACTACCTCTGGCCTTGAAAAAAAACAGAAGGAAAAAATAGTGACCACTGTCAGCACTGCTAAGACCTAAACTCCCCCAAGCAGTCCTAGTCCAGCTAAGAGATATGGTGCAAATCAAACTGTAATAAGCAGTGGTACACAGTGGCCCTTCCCTAAATGGGCTTCAAAGTGCTCACAAGCAGAGGTATTCCACATGATTCTAAAGCTTTGCTTTGTCACACAGAAATGCCGGGGGATTTAGGGATTACAAGCAAAAACCTAAGATGCGGGAGGAACCGAAGCTGGAACTTTCCCATGGTGTCAAGGTCAGAATTGCCATAGAATCTGTATTTTCCATAGCCAAGCAGGACATTGCATTAGTCCCTCTGGAAGACTGCTCCTCCAGAAGCTACCGGCACAGGTTGAGCAGTAAGGCAAAGGGCCGAGTGCCATCTACCGGGCTGCTGGATCAGCTCCCTCCTCCTGCAGCTGGATTCCCTGACATCTCTCAAGTGCAGATAGCCCAACCCTTCTTAGACTGCTGCTTCAGGCACAATCACCAGATAAGATGACATAGCAAAAATATTTCAGTTGTAGGCTACGGTGTAAGTCCTTACAAAAGAGCCTGGAAAGTCGTGAAGCTGCCTGAAGGAGTCCTGAACTGAGCAGCGATGTGACTGACAGGCTGATGAGAAGGGACTGCTCCAGCTGACCGCAGCCCAGGCAGCAGTCAGCTCAGAGCAGGTACCCACAAACCAGAGTAATTGCAAAAGAGGCACTACTGCATGCGGCCCAGGCTGCCGTGGATGAAGACATCGAAAACACTGTTGGTCAGTGAATATTAGACAGTGACCACTGTAATGCTGGTTATATGCCAACTGGTGAACAGAGTAATAGGGAAGGAGCAGCTCAGGTTCTCTGGATTTTCAGATGCTGGAAGGCTGTGCACCACAATACAGTGGCTATCTGATCAGTATAAATCATAGAATGGTTTGGGTTGGAAGGGACCTTAAAGACCATCTAGTTCCACCCCCCCCACCAAGGGCAGGGACACCTTCCACTAGACCAGGTTGCTCAAAGCCCCATCCAACCTGGCCTTGAACACTGCCAGGGATGGGGCATCCACAATTTCTCTGGGCAACCTGCACCAGTGCCTCACCACTCTCACACTAAAGAACTTCTTCCTTACATCTAATCTAAATCTACCCTCTTTCAGTTTAAAGCCATTACCCCTTACCGTATCACTACATGCCCTTGTAAAAAGTCCCTCCCCATCTTTCCTGTAGGCCCCCTTTAGGTACTGGAAGGCTGCTATAAGGTCTCCCCAGAGCCTTCTCTTCTCCAGGCTGAACAACCCCAACTGTCTCAGCCTGTCTTCATAGGAGAGGTGCTCCAGCCCTCTGACCATCTTCATGACCCTCCTCTGGACTTGCTCCAACAGGTCCATGTCCTTCTTATGTTGGGGGCCTCAGAGCTGAACACAGGTCCATGTTTTATTGCCTGCTACACTGTCTGCATATAGGAGCCTGGTGTCCCAACTGAGGCAGCCAAGAATCCAGAGCTAGCCAGAGAGACAGACCTTGGAAGAAAAGCCAAAACCAGTGTCTATGAAGCTCTGAAGGGGCTTCACAAAACCTCAGAGTTAGCAGGTCATAAAAGTGATATAAAAGAAAAAAGAAGAAAAAAAACCCCAAACAAACCCCTGAAATTTAGTTGGACAAACAGGCAGAGTAAAAAAGTTAATTGAAAAGATTTATTGCTTAAAACTGTCTCTGGTTATGTGAACGGCTAGTAGGAGGTTCCCACCAGATCAGTCCACCAGCTCGTCTCTCACCAGCACAGGGAATCGCTTGCCTCCTTCACAGAGCTGCGTGTAAATCGCCCGATACAGCTGAGCTGCAGAGGCCTCTGGGTAGAGCCTGGACTCCAGGACAGGCAGGAGTTCTGCCATCATGACCTGGGCAGGAGCAAAGGAGACATGTCACCAGAGCCAGCTTGCACTTTTAGGATTCCATGAAGTGAAGTGGCTGCATAACAAGTGAAATCTAACCAGAGCAGTATGACTAATAACATGCTAATCGATAGACAGGTACTTTCTTTTGTCATATTTAACAACCGCAGAGCTGCTCATGAAGTACACTAGCAGCCACCCAGCGTTCCTAAAGCAGCGAGATAAACGGCAGCGCTTTTCCTCTGCTGCAGAGATGGCCCAGTGTTCGGATGAGATCAGCATCCTGCAAGAAGCTGAAGCTGATGTTGATTCAGGAGCTCTGCAACCACACAGTGAAGCACTTACTCATGTAACAGTAAGTTCAACCCTTCACTCACAACTGTTCCGGCACCTCCCAGTTGGGCCACATTAATCCAAGACAGACAGGCAAGAGGCCAATGCCAGCCCAAACAGAACAAAGCCGCATGCCTCCCCAGCAGCACAGGCTACAGGGGATGCTAAAGCTGTCCAACATTCCCTGGCCTGGCCTCTGGTTTATTAAGCCTAGCTTGTGCTCTCAGTTCATGCTCTCAAACAACCCACTGGCCTGTTGCAGCATAATTAACAGCACAAAGCTCTGGGATTATGACTGTGACTGACAACTCAAACACAGGTGAACTCCCAATCAAAGGACAAAAGTTAGCCTTCAGTGCCCCACTCTTGAGTTAATGCTCAGAAAGACATTTTGCCTGGGATTTTTTTTTTTTTTTTCAGCTGGCATCAGCTAATGAAGTCTGAGCAGCCTGCACATTAAAAACCACACAGCCTACTGTACGCACTGCCTTCCCAGGAGAAGGGTGGACAACGAACTGCATGTCAGTCACCTCCCTCAAAGCATTTTTCAGTAGTGGAAACAAAGGAAGATCCAAACAGAATAGAGTATAGGGCATCTGCAGGGGGGGTCCCTTTCCTGTTCTCCATAAATCTCTGCACAGGGACAGGGAAACAAGACATAGTTGCTACTCTCTGGGAAGAGTTAAGAGCTGCAGACATGAAAGCTACCTAAGGGGAAAGTCGGCACATGAAGGAGTGCTGCACTGCTCCACTTTCTAAGAGAAAGCCCCTTCTCTTCCATCTGCCTGGTCCACTTCTGATGCGTAAGAATAGAGGAAACAGGCCTTCACCATCAAAGACAGGCTAATTCCTACCAGGACTTTCTATGATTCTTGGCATTCCTCCATAGGAAGGCAATGGACAGGCTTGACCCAGAAATACAGACATCCTTTCCCAGGGTATTTATCTTGTACCAAGTACATTCACTTCACCTGCCCCCAAGAATTTCACCTATCTTGCACTCTCTGCACAGAGGTGCTTCCGATACTCGGAGCTCACCCAGCACAAAGCACCTATTTAGATATATGTGCAGAGGAAATTGAGTCAGTCAAGGAAGCATCAGGCAGCACGCTTTGGTCACTACTTCATTTTGGGCAGATAAAAATCTAAAACCTCACAATCCATAATTCAGGATTATAGCACTAAAGTCCCATTTGAAGACAGGCAGCAATCTATCTTCAGCCAGAGGGAGGAATGTTGCCAGTTATGAGTAACTCTTTCCTGGCTTACAAAAAATGGCTTTTCCAAAGCCTCTATCATTCAGGTCGACAGCAAAGGTTAGGTCAAAGGAGTAGATGTGATTTCACAGATCTTCTCTGCCCTTTGCTGCTGCTGGTCAAGAAGAACAAATGATCCCTGTGCAGCAAGCACTCTGCTCAGGCTGATGGAGAGACTGACCTCCAGGCAGTCTCAGAACAGTAAAGTCAAGATTAGCAGCACAATGGTTTGAGACTTAAGGAACAGGAAGGGAAGGAAAGGAACAGACAGCAGAGGAACTCACTAGCTGGAGGTCACACAGGAGAGAATGAGAGTGAGTGCCCTAATGGGACTGTAAAGGGCTGCCAAAACGGGTCTCCAGGCATTAGCAACAACATCCTCCACTGCCAAATTCTTTCAGAGTAGCTTAAAAAAAAAAAAAAGAGTCTTATCAGGAGAGGGTCAGACATTTAAAGGTCTCTGCTCTGGCCCTAACAAAAAAAGTAAGTCCATTCATCTACAAAGTAAGTGAGGCCCTGATGGGAATTGGACACAAGGTATAAACATAGAAACATCACTGGGAGAGCTTGCTGTGCTGTTACTTGCCCATCAAGACCCCGTATGCCAGCTGTTTCCCCACAACTGTCCTTTTCTTCCCCTACCCCAGCACCACTAACACTTTTAAAGACTTACCTTTTGTAAGGCAATTTCTTGGTGCAGCATTGACACTTGCAGCTTCAAGGCAAACAGGTCCCTCAGCTCCTGGAAACTGGAGTAACAAAGGAGAGGCACAGCCAGGATGCCTGCACTGTCACACATCTGTCCCCTGGGAGGAACACAGGCTGGAGAGCAGCTTCCTATGTCCCCAGCGCAGTCTGGGCGCAGACTCATCTGGGACTCCATAGCTGCCAGGGTGGAAGAATTTGCAGGAGGCAGGAATATACAAGTTAAATCTGTACTTACAGAATTTGTGATCTACTTACTGTTCCTAGAAATGAATGACTAATGACACTGTATTAGTCAGGGTAAGCTCCTCACACATGGCACAATCAGGACATCTTAAGCTATGGCATACAGTCTCGCCCACCTCTCAACAGCTTCCTCACCAGCTCTCCTGAATTGCAGCAGTTAAAAGTCTCAAGCCTCTCCTGAGCACAGATGGGTGGCAAACAGATACCATGGCTTGCTTTGCCACCAGAGAATTTTACATGCTACATTACCATTAAGAATAGCCAGAAGTAAAATTATGTTGGTCCACAGTGTTCTGCACACAGCTGGCCACATTCATACCTGACTACAAAAACAGGGACTGGCTCACCTGCTCGCAGAAGCTGTAGCTTATGCAGGCACTGGGAAACCGTGGTTTGCAAACCCTCCAAAGTTAGAAGGCTTTCATACTCTCTTTCCAGAGTGGGATGGTCTAGAAGAGAAGCAGAGGAAAACCAGCAGGCATGAGCATACTAAAACCGTCCCCCCCAAATACCAGTTTCTAGAGTGGCCTTGGGTTCACCAGCCCTCATTTGAGGCAGAGAATGCTCCTGTCCCTCATGTCCAGCATGTGCCAAGAATACAAGACACATGAAACTAGAGCCCACTGAAATCATCCTTATTCCACTTTCTGCCCCTTCCACCCCCCTTTTTTTCTCCTTACCTGCAGGCTCAGCTTCCACATACTGGCTCAGAAGGGAGGGGACATCCTGGAGGACCTTTAATTCCTCCTCTATCTCTGCAGGACTGAAGGCCAGCATTGTTGAACAAAACTCAAACAGCAGCAGCTTAAGGAAGGTTTCACACCACCAGCTCTGTGTGCTACCCCAAGCCCTGGGCCAGGCTAGCTGGGATCAGGGGAAGAGGCAGAGGGCAAGCAGCCTGTGAAGTGGCATTGCAGGGGGAAGGAGAGAACAGCACAGCTGTGTATGGCATGTTTGCCTTGTGGTCTTGTTTGTCTGGATCAAAAGTTTTATGACTGCTCAAGAGCTGTACTATGAAAAAAACCACTTCCTAGAGACTCCTGTTATTGGAGGCATAACTCTCTCCAGATGGGAGCACACTGCAGAGTGATTGCACCCAGTGCCTGCTGTACTGCACTACGTGCTTGTGGAAGGGGGCGGTGAGCTGAGAAAGGATACAGTGGTCTGGATCCTCTCTATAAAACGGTTCCTTGCAGCCGCTGCATCTCCACTTGTTTGGCAGAGACGACATCTCTCCCATGCCCTGAAAATTCAAAAGGGGCAGGAGGTGGAGGAGTTATGCTCCATCGTACCCATGGGACAGCTGTGACACACCAATACGGCATATCAGCACTTCAAATACAAGCATCTTCCTCACCGCCCTCTTTTACAGGTTATTTACTAGCCATTCCCCCCTCATTTTTGACAGTTGGTATTACATCAACAAGGACACCCTGCAGAGAGCATTAGACACTCTAAACCACCCATGTTATTTCTCTCAACTTGTTTTGAGGGAAGGATTTACAGCCGTCAGAAGAGAGACAACACATTTCTATAAGCAGAATGTGAACTTGCAGCACATCACTAATTCTGTTGTAGCACCCTACTTATGTTTTTATCCTATTGGAAACAACAAAACTTCCTTTCTTCAGGGGCAAGTTGTTTGCATTTCTGTACATTTACTCTGTTAGCAAATGTGTACAAAAAGAAGAGCAGACACGAAAAATTCTCACCCTAGCTTTTACCACAGTGATTTCCTCATATGCCAAACTTCCTCAAGACTCTCCTTTAATCCTTTGACAAAGCAGTATGTTTGACAAGAAGCATGACAGCAGCGTGTCAGTATCAGGGACACAAAACATAGAAGTTTAAGGACAGTACCATGAGTAAGCTGGCCAGGATGTTGTATCGGACTCCAGTTTTTAAAAGAAAGTGTTACACAAATAATAGCGCTACCAGAGAAGTGCATTTCACTTACAGAGTTTGACATCCCCACCAATGCACAGTCCCCATAATATCCTTTAAGTAAAGGACTGCTTTAAAGAGCCAGTACATCTCAGCAAGTCTCCCAAAACCTGCCACAGTAAGTGAGAGCCATCAGGAGGAAGCTTAAAATAGTTATGCAGTGCAGTCTAACCCGAGTGTGCATGTGTCTTCTCTCCATACAAATGGATCTTATAAATCGTGATAGAAACTGCAGTTTTCAGAAACAGATTATACAGAGAAATAGCAAGGTTAATGGAACAGAAAAGAACAGAAGTTACCAGACAAGATGCATTCCTTCTATAAGGGATCTTTAGAGCAAAGGTTATTTTCAATCTGTCACTGACTTGAAAGTAATAGTGAAGAGTGTAAAATTACACAGAGTGATTAGGAAGCCAAAAGGCTCAATTTGCAAGTGAAAATTAAGGGAATCAGGTCTTTACAACTCACTGAAGGGCAACTAACAAATTGGTGTCTGATAAATGACAGTTTCCAAGAGGAGGAAGAATTCTTGAGAGTAGCACAAGGAGCTATAGCTAGATTTAAGAGAAGGTTTAAGGTTAATATCTGGACAAACCTCATAATGAGAAATCTGCTGAATTATGGCAAGATTCCTCAAAGTAAATGGTGGAAAACCCTTCCAGAGGGCTGGAGAATGGACTAGAGCACCGAGTTCACCAGAAACCCAACCACTTGCACCATCGGTGTGGTAACATTTTAACTGGCTCTAAGAGAGTTCATCACCAGAAATCAGCCTCAAACAAACAGAGCCACAGTGCTTCCAGGCTAGAGAGGTGCCCCAGCAGAGCAGTTCAGGTCAGCAACTGGCTGGGAAACTCTTCCATCACACAGGCTATACAGGCACCCACCCCACAGAGCTTCCTGCCTTCAACAAGTATATGGTATCAGCAGAGACTTCTGCAGCACTGTTAAACCCATGATTAAAGCATTCCAATACCTTTTCAACTCGCGGATTAACAGGGATTAGCACTCTGAAAACAAAAGTAACACTAGTAGCTAGAATAACATGAAACACATATCCTCAGAAACAGCCTTGCAGAGGCATGCTGTATTGGACCGCTCCTCTTGCTCCGAGTTCAGGCCCCACACACTGTGGGGTCAGTGCCTCCCCATGGCCCACAAACCAGCCAGGTGTCCCCCATCTGATCCCTCCTCACAGCCCTTAAGCAGAGGGTAGTTCTGGACTGGACTGATCAGGCTGGGCTTACCTGGAATTCCTGGAATAGGCTTTCCTGTAGGGAAGGGGTAGCTTCAGTTGGCATCTGCAAAACAAGAGAAGCATCAATCCTGACTGCTGGAAAGCAGCGGAGCCTTGTCTTCAAACAGGGAAAATAACATTTTGCCTAAATTTGAAATTAATTTAGCTGTAATGGAAGATGTCAGCAACCCTGGAGATTGAATCCACCACTGCCTTCAGCCTGCCCTCAAGGAAGGAGGATCAGTCTGCTCATTCATTTCCACAAGCGTCACTGAGCTGACTTGGGAGAGCTCCTGCGTCCTACCACCAGCCATCAAAGGTTCATCCAAGGTGAGAAGCTGGGAGCAAAGCCCTGACAAGGCAGAATACAGACATGGAAACAACATCTTCAAGTAAGCTGATCAATACGGATGTGAGCATAAGCAGATCTCCTTGACTCTGTTGCCATACCTGAGCATGACAAGGCAGCTTTGCCTAGCGCCATATCACACTCAAAGAAATGGGAAAGGGACATTTCAGCTTCCACTGGGAATATGCATCTTAACCCCAAAGAAGAATAATCCCTAACTTGTTATTGCAAAAACATGTGGGTTGGCAGTTATAGCTAGAGTCACATGTGGACTATGAACGCAAGACCACAGTTGGGATTTTAAGTAAATAAACTTTTGAATCCAGATTCCTGTTCCCCCAGCAACTGCCACTCAGTGTCCTGTGTCCGTTCCAACACCACATGAACAGTGATAATTTCCTCCCTGCACAAACACAAGAGTTGAGTTGTGGCAGCTGAGAACTATTTTTCAAAAATTTTCTGGGACAGGCACGTATCAGATCTGAACTTCACTGTTTCTTTAAAGCAAAGCGTACACAGAAAAGAATATAGAAATTATTTAAACAAGACAGACTGGTCAGAATGCAAGCCACTTTTCCACAGAGAATCCCAGTAACATCCACTTCATAATTCTTTGTACACCAAACACTTGAAACAACTGCATTCTAGTCAATACTGATTTGTGTAGTTACACAGGCAGTATCTTGCAGGTTAAAGGGGGTAGTATTAAACCCAGATGCTATCTCTCCAAACAGCCCGGGGGGGGGGGGGGGGGGGGGGGGGGGGGGGGGGGGGGGAGGGAGGGC
>NW_010972624.1:568035-569957 GCF_000737465.1 Haliaeetus leucocephalus
GAGGGAGAGAGAGAGAATTCATGCATTATGTATTACCGTGTTTAACAAAAAAAAAAAAAAAAATCAATAAGCTATAATAGAAAGTGCACTCAGAGGAAAACTAAGGCTCAAGAAACCTCTACAGAGATAGCTTTCCAAAACAGTCACAGGTGGCTATGAAATATCAAAAGTCTTAATTAAAAGACTTTCAAAGTCCCAGCCATCCAAGAGCAAGCCCTTAAAATTAAAACACTTACTCAATCACAATAAAGGCTTTTAAACTCTAAAGGATCCTTCCTCTTGAGAAGGAACTGAGGAGCAGTGAAACCAAGCTGGGTCCTACAGAGCAGTAGAAGAGACCAGGCTTTGCAGATGTGCTAGACAATGTCAAGCACAAGACAGACATGCCCATCTCTCAGCACTTACCCCTTTTCCTGCAGGGTGACCGTCCGAGGTGAGGTGCTCCTTCCCAATGCACCTTCAGTTGTAGGGTCCTCCTTTTTGCTGGACTTTCCCAGGAAACCACAACTTTTCTTCCCTCCATCAGATAACCGCTTGCCAGCGGCTACAGAGTTCTTTCCCCCAGCCGAATCCCCTATGGAAAAGCTTTGCTGCTCATTCAGGGCAGATCTGGACAAGCCAGGTGTCTTCTGGGGTTCAGCTGGAGCAGGGACCTCTCTGTCACTGGCACAGATTACTGTCCTATGACTCCTTCCTTGTTTGCAAGCCACCCCTTTTGAGGAGCTCTTCCCAGCTGTCCTGGAACCTTGAGACACACATCTGGCTGGGGCCTTCCTTTGCAGTTTTTTCACATCTGGGTCAGTCCTATAAGGGGCTCTTAGCTGGTATGGAGAGGGCTTCTTCAAAGAGGCAGGCTTTTTGCTTACAGCTCTCACCTTTGTGTTCTCAGGAACATCCTCAACAGGTACAGGCACTTGCTGCTCTTCAGCATTCTTGGGAGTAGGTCCCTCACCTGCAGATTTCTCTCCTGTACCTCCCTGAGCCTCTAATGGACTTTTCAAGATGCTTTTCCTAACTTTCAGTGCCTTCTCTAAGGCCCTGTTCAGCAACTCCAGCTCCTCCAGCTCCTTGGGCGAAGGCCTGTTCTCTGCAAGAGAAAAAGGCGTATCAGAAGGTCCAAACCTGGACCTTCCCCATTTGTCTCTACACTAATTTGCTCTTCCGGGTGCCACAGAAGGAAACGCAACCCTCTGAATGGTGTAGTGGGCATTTTGGTCACACTCCCACAGCAACTACAAAGAGGATGCAGGCAGGCTTGCCAAAAGCCTTGAAGCCCAGCATGAATGCGAGTCACAGGAGGAGACAGTTCTCCCAAGTCAACCACCCCTTCATCAACAACTGACAATCACCACATCCCGGTCAGGCCCGCAGACGCTTCATCACTGGCCTCGCTGACTGTGGCATGACTCCACACTAACACCGAGGACGAAAGTGGGAAGAAAAAGGTAGAGAGGGGGCTTCGAGTCGGTGCAGAGCACTGGAAGGACTTGTAACACCGAAGCTGGCTCAACCCCGGTCAGGCCCAGGGCCCGTGTGACAGGAGGAGACACCAGGCCGGGAGGGAAGCGCTCACCACGTCCGCTGCTGGAGCCGGCCTCTGGCTGCGACCGCTCGTCTTCCTCACTGCCCCTGCGGTGGGAAGAAACACAGGGCCAAGGGCCAGCATTGCTGTGCACCGAGGGCTTCCGCTTCCCCCCACGGCCCGTGGGGTCTCCGACACGGCTGCGGGGACACAGGCGCCCGCCCTGCCGGCACCAGGGACCCCGGATCCCCGCCCGAGGCCGCCCGGGCTCCACCGCCTTACCCTCCCGGCCCAGGTTCGGGGCAGGGCCGCCCGGGGGGAGCCCGCGGGGCGGGGGTCGGGCCCGGCCCGGCGCGGGGCCCCACTCACCAGCACCGCAGGAGGGCCCGGCTCCGCGCCG
>NW_010972624.1:570097-576465 GCF_000737465.1 Haliaeetus leucocephalus
CTCACCGCCGGCCGCAGCCCGCAGGCAGCATGGGCCGCGTTGCTCCGGTCCGGCCTGGTCCTGCCCGCTGCAGCGGCCCGGTCTGCGCGCCGCCGCGGCGAAACCCACTAAACCCGGCGGCGGCACTGGCGTTCCTTATCGCCCTGCCAGGACCTGCGGGGCGGGGCGTGTCCCTGCGCGCGGCCGGGAGGGCGCTGAGGAGGAGGGCGGGAGCGGCGGGTCCGGTCGTGGGGGGCCGCGGTGGAGCCCCCCGCTCCGCCCGCAGTCCCGGGCTGTGAGGGCTTCTGTGCCTGCCCAGGGGCGGGTGGCCGGGTGCCGGAGATTCCCCGGGCCCCGCTTGACCCGGGGAGGCCGTTTTTTTCCTCAGATGAGTTCAGCGCTTCCCTCTTCTGGGCCGCGCCTCTCTGAGGGCAGCCGGCCGACCTCTGGAGGGGGCTAAAAAAGCGCTCGCAGAGCAGACCCGTCCCAGCAGCTTCTTCTAACCGCTCTCTCCTGTGGGTCAGAGCATAAACGAGATTTTATTTCTCTCGGCTTTCGCTGTGGCTGGCCGTTGGGGTGGAGCCACCTGACAACACGCAGTGGTCAGCCCACCCGTCGCTGTGGGAACTGGAGCCCCCCGGGACCTGCTGCACAAGGCCCACAGAGGCTGGAGATTAAAGTTCAACCATCACAGGTGCTGTGCTTCAGGCTGCTCCGTGTCCTGCCCGCGGACGGGGTCCTTGCGGGGATCCCCAGGTGTGCTGGGCTAGCGCAGGGCGAGCGGAAGGGCCAACAGTCCAGCACCCCGGCAGAGACATCACACTCTGCTTCTGCTGCCTTTGGTTTGCATCAGCAAAGAGGCAAATCTGTGGGTTTTTTTGATTGAGGGAGGAATCTGCCTTGTTCTGTGCCTGTGGAAGCTGCCTAGTCATAACACAATCTCTGTTAATAGCTGAATGCTGCTGGGATCCTGTCAGGAATACAGCTATTGTTGTGGAGGGGCAAACTGTGGAGTGCAGTTCTCCAAAAGTGCCCATGGCTGGCACTCGGCCGTACCTGTTTCAGCCAGCTGAGGAGCAGGACTCCAGTCCTCCCCCTTGCATGGCAGAATAAAAAATAACAAAAATACAGAAAGTAGGAAAGAAGTGGTTCTTTGCCTTTGAGGGCTGAATCTTCAGGTTGAGATGTTTGTGATTTCTCTGCGACCACAGACTCTTCTAAAGAGAAAAAGATGAGAATTCCAGGTGACTCATGGAAACAGGACTTTAAAACCCCTTATAAAACATTACAAACATATCAATAAAATCATGGAATCGATCACATGGTGCATTGTGGGCTTCCACAGTCACCATCACAACATACTTCCAGGTGTAATTTGCATGTCTGGCATGTGCAAAGAATGATTTTTCTTTCTACAGACTTTGTAACAGAATCTGAAAATTAGGCTGGCCCCTTCCTGCTGCATATCTTGCAAATAAGTGTGAGTTCACCGTCAAAACACTGTAAACAATTCTGCTTTTGAGGCATGAGCCAAGACAGAGTCCAGCCTGCTCTCCTGTGTCTACATGGGCTCAGCAGGGCTAACAGGAATATCAAACACTCAGAAAATACTTCAACAGCTGTAATGCCCTGAGCCCCTCCCCAGGGAGCACAGCAGTGGGACAAGGGCTTGGTTTCAGACAGCTGCTTCTCTAGGTCGACTGCCTTTTCCTTCTGCAAGGTTCCCACTGGATTTGCTTGTTGGACAAATAGGGGCTTGACTAAGAATATGTGGATTTGCTATAATTTGTGCTGTGGAGCAAACAAGTGGGTCCCTAAGATATTTTTGGCTGAATAGATTGCTTCATGTCAGACTCCAAGTGCATGAAGCTTCTTGTGTTTCCCTTCTTTTGGCAGAATTATCGCTGTAGTTTTCTCCTGATAAGGTTTAAAAGTCCGCCTCAGCTGGGACGTCCGAAAGGGGTGCAGCCTGATGCTGCATGGTGACTCTGCACGGGGTGGTTTGCTGCTGGATGGGAATGGCCACGGAGATGCAGTTTTACTTTAACTCAGCAGAGGGCCGAGTGCTGCTGTAGCTGCAGCTGCCAGCATCTCCCGGTGCTCTGGAAGAACACAGCCTGGGCGATGAGTTATAGATCTCGTTAGGCACCTGGATGCTGTTGACATTTAATCAATTAAAAATAGCCAAAAAGGGGATCAGACTGCTGTAATCCAGGATAGTTACCTGAGGCCTGAAGCCCGCTAGAGCAGCACTGCTGATGCCGCTAGCTTTTGCATCAAGTCTCTGTGGTTTAGAAGCGCTAAAAATGAAGACCCCCCGAAACCCAAGAAACCTGCACCTCACGGGGAAGAAGAATGACAGATGACCATTTGCATGTTGCCTCTGAGTCAAGATCAAGGTTAGGCAAGTGCTGCCGCCACCACAAAATTCGGAGGGTCAGCATGCTGTGAGGTGGAGAGGGCAAAACTGTAACTGCCCCTTCCAACTGCAGCAAGCACTGCACCGGTTAAGCTGTGGAGTGAAACCATGGCGCAAGAGTTGGGGTGAGGTGATAATTAGCAGGTGGATAGCAGAAACTTTCTGACACAGATAAAACCACTCTGCTGCTGATCCTTAGGGCTCAAAGCATGCCTACGTTTGACATAACAGCCTAGCTGCTGTAAGAGCTCCCTCCCTGC
The DNA here is from genome assembly GCF_000737465.1 of Haliaeetus leucocephalus. Taxonomy (NCBI): domain Eukaryota; kingdom Metazoa; phylum Chordata; class Aves; order Accipitriformes; family Accipitridae; genus Haliaeetus; species Haliaeetus leucocephalus. The sequence continues at coordinate 572,756 of NW_010972624.1, forward strand.
AAAGGATGGCCCCTCTCGCACTCCCGTCCATACTTCCACTATAGACTCCTGCTGCCTTGCCTTCTGGTGAGTCTTGCAACAGGGCAGCTGCTGGGTAAATCAGTTCATACCTTCTGTTGTGGGTGGTTGTCTTTCCAGTGGATCATCTGGCAAACCCAGTTGAGGAAAAAATCCAAGGTATTTGTATCTGATTCTTTTCACTGACAGCAGCTCTGTTCATATTCTGTTCATGTAGCAATGAGCCCCAACCCAGTACAGACCTGATCTGGCACAGTTGGCACAGGACATTGGATTTTAAGCTAACAGCATCTGAACTATAGTTCTACTTCACGACATTGCTTGCTGGGAAAGTGCTGGGTACCATGACATGATACACAGGCTAAGTAACATTTAAACTGGTGTAAATTATTACTTTAGGATTTATTTACAAAAGATATGCAGGTTAAAATACCTGTGCAATGCACAAGGTCACAGCTCTGCTGCCAGTTATTTTCGGTACCTGCAGTGATGAGGCATTTTGCATAGATGAGATGTAGGGGAAGTTACAGTGTCAGCCCTCATTGCTTAGGTTGACAGGTGCCAGGTGATACTCTGCAATCCATATTTCTTTTTTACTGAGAGCCCAACTGTCAAATACCTGTAGGCTAATAAAAATAGCCATCCAGGCACTTGAATCTCCTGCTGGGTGCCTAAAGCTCTTTGAAAACCATGCCCATAGTCCATCATGGTAGGACTTCCTAGAGTTAAAATTCAAGTAGGCATCACACTTTGAGCACCAAGAAGCAAAGAAAGAAGCAGAAGATAAACTTCATCACTAATAAACTTACCCACACTTTCTTTATTATATTACACTCCTCCTGTGTGCCACCCATGGAGATTAGTGCTATCTGCTGAGCTGACGTAGGAAAATTCTCCCTGTATGTACCAGGGTAATGTCCTATACAAACTCTTCAGGTTCTGGGGAGATACCTTAAAGAATGAGGAACTGATTCACACTCTCCTGTGGGTCCCAAACCGTTCTTGTTTGAGCCAAGGAAGAGGAAAACCTCCCAATATTTCCAGTGTAAGCCTGAGGATGTTGCTATGCTGCTGGAAAAACGCATAAATATCCAAAGATCCTTCTTCAACTCTTCTTGTCATTTCTTTGGAGCAAAGACTCCAGGAAATGAATCTGTGGGAAATACAGATTATAAATAGATTCCCAGACTCTGCATCTTGCTGCAGCTAAAACCTCTGCAGAATTCACATGGCTATCAGCAAGATGGGGTAGGAAGGGGATGTGACATGTCCTGGGGAGAGGATGTCTTGTGGCACGTTGCAGCTGGAAGTGAAGGGTGTTAGTGTGCAGTGGGCACATTGATCTTGCTGGGGCACCCAGTGGGTGCTGTGCCTAGCCAGCCAGTGGGCAGATTCCCAAGCTGCATGTCATGGGCTGCATGAGTTTATAAAATCAGGACAAACATCAGCTTTGTAAAACTGGCTAGGTGAAAAATGCTGACGGCAGGGACAGTCTTAGAAGGAAATACTCTACTCTGTCTCCTCAACCCCTTCCTGAACTGGAAAGTACATTTTATCAGCCCTCATTAAAACAAAACAGGGAGGGCAAAAGTCTTATATGTGTGAAACCATGAAATAGGTGGGGCTACAGTATGTATGCAAGTTGGAAAAGAGTACAGCTGAGGTGGGATCCAGAAAGGAAAGGGAAGGTCTTTCTAAATGTGGTCTCCTGAGGCGTGAGTGTCCATACACCAGCTTGGAGTTTGGGTTAGGGGAAAACCCAATGTGAGGAATGCAGGGCTCTGGCAGCTGGATTTCTCTGCTTTGCATTAACTTGGGCTCCAGCGGTGCTTGCACTGGATGCGGCTGTGAAGTGGGCTGTAGCTCCCTCACCGGGACCACACTCACACGAGCTGGTGGGATGAGCCTTGCTCCAGAGGCTCTGACTTCAGTGCTGGAGCACAGAGCAGGCAGCAGGCAGGGAGGAGAGGATCTGCTGTCCCATGAGACTTCCCACCAATGGCAGAGGTCAAAGCTCTGGCCTGCGGAGTGGGTGATCTCTGCCCAGGCTGTGCAAATCCGGTACAGCTCTCAAGAGATCCTGTTTGGCCATGTGGGTGGAAGGAAGTGCGGTACTGTGGTTTGGGGAAAAAACAGTGTTTCAGAAAGGAGAGCTGTGCTGTGGAGTAAGACTCGGGGACAGAGAAAGCTACGAATCTGGAGATTTGGCCAGGGTATTTGGAAAACATCTGCAGCAATTCATCACACAGCCCCTGCAAACACCATGTGCAGGAGTGGTCTGCCTCTGGCTGCTGTGTTACTCTGCCAGTGGTTTTTTTGACATGCTGCAGCAACAACTGGGTCTTTCCCTCCATGTCCCTGTAGAAGGTGATGCATTTAACACATGCAGGTCCCCATAAAACCAGGCCAGTAGTTTTTATGCCACATGGGAAGTAGTGGATTAATCCCCGGCCTGGGGGGTGAATGTGTTAAAGATCGTCACATTAGCACATCCTCAAAATCCTGAACCCAAGCTGAGGTCTTAGTTCACACCAAATGAAAGCAATATCATTGGAGCTGTCAGACAAGGAAAGGGTCTTGTCCAGTTGTTTGCAGAGAGTTCTGGTATTGCTAAGGTATTTATGGGGCTGTTTTGCCCTCGAGGCTTGTCACTAGCTGATTTACAGTCTGGGAAAATGCAGCCAAATGGAAACCTGAGGGGTCTTTCCTCTTTTCCCTAACCTTCTCACAGCACAGGTTCTTGTGAAAAGGAGAAGATAAGGTTCCTGTGGGACAAAGAACACCCACCCACCCACGGACCAGGGCTTCTTCTGCTAAGGACTCATGTACTAGGGCTCAGGACAGTGTTGGGCAGACTTCTGAAATGACTGCAGTAATTCATCAGAGTTCTCACAAATGCCATGCTCATCCACACCTCCCCAAACATCATTGGCTATGGGCTGCTTCACTTCTGATGGCATGAGAGAGACCTTCTCGCACAAGAACAGATTCTTGGAAAGGAGAGACTTGCTGTAGCTGTGGTCTGGGAGCGCCCCAGCAGACCAGACTCCCTCAAAGTGAACCACTTCTTCACCCAGTCCGTGTTTCTGTGCTGGAAAGCATTAAACAATTCTGCTAGAGAGCATTGCTGTGAGATTTGCATGACCACTTGATGCTCTGAGTGTTTGCACACTATCAGTTAATTCCCTGGGAAGTGCAGCTCCCTGGGAATGAGGGGTGAACTCTGGGCCCATTGCCACTGGAGGCTGTGCATGCCAAAGGTTGCATGGGTTAAAAGGGAAAAAAAGAAACTATTAGCAAAACTCATGGGAAAAAACACCAATTAAATGCAAAGATCTGAGCTCTGGGGAAGAAGGTCTCTTGTCCACAGTTTGCCAGGGAAATAACACTGTATGTTGCCTGGTTGCATACTGTGTCCTGCGCTTCTGCTGTTTGCTGCAGGTAGAAACAGTGTACTGGGCTTGGTGTAACCTGTATGGCTTGTGACCCTGAACTCCCTGTACATCACGGAGTACACAGCGAGCAGCCTCTGGCCTGTGGTGGTGTTCATATGTTCATGAAGCTTGAATGGGAGGATGAAGGCTAGGGGCAGTGGGTACATCAGCTGCGCTGGCGATGGTGTTTGGATGTGACCCTTACTCCTTGAGAAGCTGGCGGCTCATGGCTTAGACAGGGGGACTCTTTGCTGGGTG
>NW_010972624.1:577443-584476 GCF_000737465.1 Haliaeetus leucocephalus
GGTGTTGGGTTGATGGTTGGACTTAATGATTTTAAAGGTCTTCTCCAACCTAAATGATTCTATGATTCTGTGACCCTGAGCCTCTGATGCCAGCAAGCTCAGGCTCTGGCTGATGCTAAGTTTGAGTCTGAGCCCCGTGGAGGATGGAGAGGAGCAAGGGCCAAAGACAAATCTTTTCCTATTTCTCTCAGAGTTGCTGGTAGTGTACAACAAATTTATTTTCTCATCTGCCGTTGTAATACTCATGGATAAAGGCTAAAATGCTTCTGACTCTTTGCTTATTACAGGAAGTTCAAAAATGGGGCATATGTACCTCAGAGAGGCAAGGCTTCCCAGTCAAACACATTTATGTTTATTCCCAAATGTCTTCCTTTGAGTTGAAGAAAGGAACACCAAACCTTTAACTTTGACAGGGCCTATCTTCTTCCATCTTAAGATATTTTTGGTCAGGACAGTGAAGGTTGTTTTGCTGTACTTGTTTGGGAAGTGTCTGTGCAGTGGCATGGAGGAGAGCACAGGCAGGCTTAGCCTGGCCACAATGCTGCCCCACTGCCTCTGCCAGCTCTGCAGGCATCAAGCTGTGGAGCACATGACGAAAGAGCTTCCCATGGCCCCATGCCCGCTCTCTGCCCAGAGGCAGCAACTGGTCAAACTGGACACTGCTGCAGCAGCTCTTTGTGGCTATTGCCCAGGCACCGGGCTGACGGCTGCAGGAGGCAATGCCTGCTGTGTGGTGAGCAGGGCCTGGTGTAACCATGCATGCTTTTGGGTGGGGTTGTCCATGCTCCTTGCAGTACAGAAGATTAAAACTGGTGAAAGTCCAAAGGTTTGGAAAACAATGTGATGCCAGGTATAAAAGAGAAGAGACCTGGCAGTAACTGTACAAATAAATCTGCTTCAGCACTTACTGAAATGGAACATATACTGAGAAAGAAAAACCTCCAGACACTGCTATATCCCATGTAAACAGAGGTCCACACAGTCAGAGTCCGCTGGGCTGTTCTGGTAGCAAAGAAAGGACAATAAGCCATGGCTTTTTGAATTGCTTTTCCTAATTGCTCTTTTGTTATTTTCCCTATTTATTTAATAATAGGAGTTAGAGGAGAAGGGTAATGCCAGTTTTGAGTCTGTGGTGCAGTGACTGATGCTAGAAGAGGATGCAGTAACATATTTAGATTTTAATAAAGCATTTGACACTGTGTCTCAAAGTCTTCTGCGCAAAACCGATTAAGACAGGCTATATGTGAAAGCTACTGATGGAAAAGACTGCATCAGGTGGAGGAAGGTATCTAAGTTTCTACAAACATCACTGCCACATTAAGATCTGATTAATCAATTCAGACTAACATCAGATTAACATCATCTTCATCTTTGCTGCCAGTCTCAGACAAGACCTTTCAGCTCCGGGCCATCACATCATCTATTGCATAGGTAAGAGCATTTAATGAGCTCCATCCCATTCCCTGTGGGCAGCAATCATGCTCAGAATCAAGCTTGTTGTTTTCCTTTACTCAGTTTCATCTTCCTCTTCTAGAATTAAAAAAATTATTGCAAGTCTTCATGCTCTGGAAATCTCCTTTTCATTACTCCTGAACTTGATTTAAGACATAAGACAGAGTTTTTCAAGGTACTTTCAGCTAGAAAGACTTCCAAATTCAGCTGTCCATTCTTCATCTCTCTGAGTGCATTCAGCTGAAACTGAATAAGAATCTTTCATTTCAAGTGATTTTGAAATGCTCCAGATGTGCAGACACATGCATATAATTTCTGGAAGGACTTCTGATTTCTACTCGTATCTCACACAGTTTCTTGCTCACACATCTGTTGGGAGCACATCCTTGCATTCACTGGTGATATCTGTGCTAGAATCACCTTCCACTTCTCATCCTTGTCAGCAAGGTCAGCATTATCAGGCAGCTCCAGCTCTCAGATTTATTCACAAAAGTTCCTATCTGCTGCTTTTGATGTCAAAGGAATGTAAATTCCTTTCTTGTATCATCATTTTAATGCCTTATGTCTGGAAAAAATATTAGTGGTGGGCACCCGGAACATCTTGGAAGGGTTGTTGTTTCCATACCATGTCACCTGCCCAAAGCAGTAATTCTCCATCTCCTGAACAGCTTCACACTCCTTTTGGTATGTCCACTTAGTGCACTGAGAGACAGAAACTCCAGTCATCAGCAGAGGTAGTTAGTTCTTTGCAGGGAGTTGTATCAGTCTGCAGATGAAAAAGTTGCTTCAGTTCTCCTTTGTACTTTGAAGCAAGTACTGATTAAGAGCCATCAGAGGTGCTGTGTTGCAATCAGCAGCTATAGCTTTTACAAGTAAGATTTTTTAAGATGGGCCAGCCATAAAGACCCTCTTTCATAGCTTTCTAATTTCCCCAGGCAATTTGGTCATGCCCAACACTCTGGAAGACCATAACAACTTTGAACAGTTTTGGGTTTGATCATATTAAATCAGATACATCATTCCAGTAGGCATCACCAGATCTGTACCATACCTGGCTGTGAAAACACAAGGTGAATTCCCTGTGAATTTGGTATTTATCTTTATTAGGGCTGAAGCCAGTCTTGACCTGAATGAGGGTTTGGTCCAGCTCCTGTGAGTGGAGCACAGGTGTCAGTGCAAATTTACTAATGGGGTGGCTGAGAGGGTCTCCAAGCCCCTGCTGCTCCCAGTAGATCAGCCTGTACTTTACCACTTCTGTTTTCAGTTTTTATCTCTAGGTTGAGCTGACAAAGTAGCTGGCCTTACAAATGGGAGTCGTTGAGTGGCCATGGCCTTCATTTAAATTCAAAAGCCCCACATAAGGGGCTAATTCTGACTGTGGTGATGTGGTTTGTCTGGGAAGATGTTTCCCTGACAATTAAATCACCTGGGAAAAGACTGTGCTCTCCTGCAAGCTGGGGCAGAGTGTGGAAGGACTGGATGAGAGGTATTAGAAGCTGGAAACCTTCTTTATTTTCTCTGTGTCAGGTGAATTCAGCTTTAGCAGGAGCTGAAGGCAAGAGGGAACTGGCCCAAAGCTGTGGCTCTTTTCCAGAGGCAGGAGGGCAGATGAGTGGAGTGTTGCATTTGGGTGCCTGTTATTTTTTCAGAAGATGCTGATCCCTGCTAGGAATGTGAGGTATCAGTGGTGTGTTCAGAAACTCTTTGCACAGCCTGTGGCTGGGATCTGTTTGCTCATACGGGTCTGTTTGCATATTCTAGTCCTCACACTGCTGAAGAGTTAGGTGAAGCCTGAGCCTATATTGAGTCCTGATTTCAGCTTTTCATGGCATCATATGTTAGTGTGAAGAGTTAAGCAGGAGGTCTCAAGGTGAAGTGGGAGTCCAGAAAGGGGGGGGGATTAAGGATCTGGGTGTTGGGGGGGGGTGTCATAAGTGAACCCGAGGGGGCAAGTAGCTTGAACATAACCTGAGTGTCTGTGGCCTGGCAAGAAATTCAGAGTATCAGGACCAAAGAACTGCCTGGACTTTGTTGTATTAAGACTTTCAGGGGATTCAGCAGCTCTTCTTCCTCTCATTCCTCCTTCCTCTGAGGCAGGAATCTCCCAAACCATTATCAGGACTGCCCTTTTTCTTAGAGCAGACTCTCCACCTTGCTGCTATTGACATCAGACCCCTTCATCCCCACCAGCCATGTGCCAGACCTCTCTGGGAGCAGGGCCAAGGCTGGGCCATGTCTGCCAGCATGAGAACTTCAAATGCCCGCTGCCCACAAAGGGACAGTCCCATAGCCCTGCAAGCCCTCCTGGGGCAGACCCATAGCCCTGCAAGCCCACATGCCAGGTTCGGTTAGGCAACAGGTTGCAGGCTGCTGGGAAATGAAGAAAAGTACTTCTCCTGCTTGGGAAGGAGGGGCACTGTGTTGAGTTTATGCTGTAACTGTGCTGCATATCATGAGATAGCTTAACACTCTTGAGCTGTCAAACCTGGCATTCTTCATCAACCTGAATGTGATTTTTTAGAAACTATTGTTAATTACACTCTCCAACTAGAAAGCACAGGTCTTTGATCAGTGCTTCACCAAGTGAGTACCATCCATTGCTGCATCTTGTGTCAGCTCATTAGGAGTTACCTTCATTACGAACTGTGCTCGTCAGCTGTGGCTGAAGTCCTGGACCTGGAAGCCTGCATAGGAAGAGAAGGAGTAAGATAAAGTTTTTGTTGCTAGGTCTCAAACCACAGACAGCCAGTTTACATAGAGGAGGCCTTGTAGTGAAGGTGCAGTCATTGATGAGCAAAAGAAAAGGCCCAGCAGCTGTCCCAGAAGTGGTGTGTCAAATGGGATGTTTTTTTTCCCATTGTCTCATCTGCAACCCCAGGCAGAGATTGATGGTACCCGTGTTTGAAGCATGATAAACAGGAGTGCACATGAACTGAGTTTCTTGGAGCTGTACTGCCAGGGCAGGATTTGGCCTCACGGGTGCAAAGTGTCAGTGTTGAAGTTATTTTTTTTTAGCCTTGTTCACACGCTGTCTGGTGATTTAAAGCGTAGCTGGTGTCTTGACCCTGAAAAAGCAACCACACTCAGGAAGACTGTTGTCCATGAGGCTGCCCTGCCGTCATAGAATGATTGCTCTTCATAAGCATATAGAGAACTGGAAAGTGAAAGACTTTCAGCATTAATTATAGCTCATTTTTCTGGCAGCCCACTGTTCCACAGCTGATTTAGAGCTGCCTGAAGAGAGGTTAAGAGCCCCTTTGTCCAACTGCGTGGAGAAGCGATCTAAAATAGGAATAGTGCGATGGGGGAGAAGGATGCTTATGACACTGTGACATGCCTTTGCAGTGGCCTTTACTCCCTGCTAAGGCAGGGTGGCCAATGGCAACAATTGATGCAACAAAGTCATCACTGCTAGAAATCAATTAAGCAAAAAAGCCCTCTGGCATTCTCCAGTTTCCTTCTACTTGTCCTGAGACCTTTGCATCTCTTGGCTTTCAGGACATCCTGTCTTTGGAACCCCAGGCTGGGCAGCCGTGCCCTGCTACTGTTCCTTTTGTGGCCTCCTCCTCACAGCGATCCTTCAGCTGCAGAAAAGTCTGGGGAAGGCTGCTGCCAGAGTAAGTGCAGAGAGGTACAGCATGTGCAGTTTACTCCCCTCTAAGTGGGCAGCAGCATGGCTAAAGAAGTGCTGTGAAATGCAACCAATGTAAAGTATTTCAGTCCCCCTTCTCTTTACACGCCATAACTATTAACTGCGCAAGTGCCGTGTGGGTCAGAACATGCGCTCCATGCTGCTTTTGCAGGCTCAGGCTCAGCCTCTCGCAGAACAGCTGCTCAGCCTGAGCCCTCATGAGGAGCCACTTCTACCCCACAAGCCCTCTCTTGGCTCTGATGCTTTGCGTCAAGGGTGCTCTTGATTGAGAAGGGAAAGTGTTTTTCCTTCCTTATTCAGAGCATGCCTCGAGCATTTTGGCTTGGGAGCCCAGCTCATACCACAGTTCCTCTGCCAGATGTGGGCCTATCATGAGTTTTTTTTCTGTTTAATCATACAAAGAAAAATGCATTTGCCTTTCTCAGCAGACATTTACACTGCAGTATCTCCTTCTTAGTCCTAGAGTATATTTTTCCCCCTACTGAATTATATGGTTTACTTTGTGTGCTGTGTTTTGCCAAATGAGAAGCGTGAGGATGATGCTGTTTTGGAGTCGGACTGATGAGGCCCTGCTATTCCCAGCCCAAAGGTTAATGCTAATGCAGGATTTCATGGGAAGTTTATCTCCGAGTGCTTCTGGGCAGCTCAGCTGGTAAATCACAGAAGTCTTAATCTTCAAATCAGCAGGCAAAGCCTGATGTTAGGGGCATTGCTAATGAAAGATAGTCACAAAAAACTCTCAGGCTGGCAGCAGAGGCTGCTTATACAAGTTGTCACTGTTTGAGCATTCTTAGAATTTTTTTAACTTTAATTAAATGTTCTGTGGCCCTGCAGCATGGCAGCTGGATGTGCAGGGACGTGCAGCCCCTCAGCACACAGGGGTGCACAAAAGCACTCACCCCAAACCCACCAGAGCTGTCTGTCCCTCGTCCTCCCCTGTGCCTTGGTGCATGCAGGTGCCCACCCACAACGTGGCAGGTTGCAGGTGGGTTGCGTCTGTGGGTGACTGCAGGCAGCTGGCAGAGGTGTGCAGCTGGAAAGCATTACCAGCTCCAGCTGCATCACCAGTGGAAAGCAGGGCAAGTGAGGAGGGGAGAGGAGAAATGATTAGCAGGGCCTGTGGGAACACAGGGAAGAGCAACAGCCCTCGAAGAGGAGTTTGTAGTGATGGAAAAGCACCGTGGCTCTTTGATCCTCTGGCTTCTCTTAGGGTAGCAGGATTCCCCAAGCCACCAACACTGCGAGGCTGGCACACTGCTTTGATGCATGAGACCTCACATCTGAGTTTGTGAAGTGGTGCGTGTCCTGCCTGCAGTCTATAGCATCCTGCCTCTGTGTGTTTATCAGCATAGTGTTTTTGCACGATTTAAAAGGAACGTCTAGCTTAGGACAGCGTTTCACTTTTTCCAGCCACCCTGCTCTAGCAGATGTCTCCTGACTTTGAGGTTATAAGCGTAAGCACTTAAGAACTAAAAAATGCAACAGGAAGGTTTTCACCAGGCAGCCTTCCCCGTGCGTGGGGAGCAGGCAGCGCGGGTGGCCGTGCTACTTACCCCGCCTGTGCTCCCACCTGCCTGCCGGGCCGCGGAGCGCTCGGCACGGCGCGGAAGGTGGATGGCTGCGGTGCAAGCTGCCGGTGCTTGAAGTACTTCACTGTGCATTTGCAGGCAGGCCCGGCTTGCTTTGCCGCTCTGTGCACCTTCGCAGCGCTTTAAGGCGCAATTTCAAACCGGTTTTGTTGAACTGAGAAAGTGAATCGCAACGGAGCAGCGAGTTCCTGACTCGGCTGAGCCACGGTAAGCGCCGCTGCACGCCCCCGCCGGGCAGGAGCCCTCCGGCCGGGCTCGGGGGGGCTTTGCCGGGAGCACGCACCGGCTCACCGCCGCTCTTCGTGCTGCCCCCGGGGCGGCGGGGCTGGGCGCCCGCAGC